>NC_143049.1:35542500-35742500 GCF_057628025.1 Oncorhynchus mykiss
GCACCTTAGGAAGACTTCTGCTGTGTGTAGATGCTGTGTGTATGTTTATCAATCCTGTGAACCAGTAAACCATTAGCTTTTCAGTCAAATGATTTGTCACAGAGTTTTACAGATTGGGGCATCTCTCAGGGTCAATGAAGAGTAAGATGCAGGCTCTGTAGAAGCCCAGTAAGCTCATTATCCAGAGCTCTTCTCTGGTCCTCCTCGGCATACCGGGGAGCCTTGACTAACCCCCCATAGGCTTGGCTGGCTTTGCCCTTTTAAGCCTCTTACTTAGCAGGCATTACACAAATCAGTCCCCTGATCAGACTAGCAAAACCAGGTTAACCTTAGGCACAGTTTCTGTGTATTAATGAACTAGACCATTTTGATGGTCTACTTACAATTTCTTGACTATGCAGTGTATTTAGTGAGGCCTTAGATCTACAAAAAAGGTTGAGGAATTAGAGGCCAAAGTTTGCCCCAGCTGTTTGGCCAATGGCTGGACCAATCAGGTGTTTGGAGAGCTTTGATTTGACCAGTCACAGGTAGTAAGTAGTCCATCGCTGTCCTCTTTTGGAAAGGTGTTTTCAATGTGGTTAGCAATTAAGCGCGGGTCAAAAGTCAACTGAAAGATGGGAGTGGCATGTCCATTTTTGTGTACAAGGAGAAACCTGGCTTTAGCTCATGCAGGATAAAAGCTAATAGACACCTGGTACCAGGGACTCCGTTTTGAGTCGTGCATAAGAACAACAGCCTTTAGCCGTGGTATATTGGCCATATACCACACCTCCTCGGGCCTTATTGCTTAAATAGAAGCCTGATTCCAGTCAACCAAGGTGAAAATCTCTTGAATTCATGCTATAGGTCCGATGTGCAGTGCTGTGGTAGTGTCGTCCTCTAGAATACACGACCACAGGGCTCTCCAATACGTATTGCTAAGCACATTTGTAATGCTATACTTGTGCATGATTATACATATAGATGTACACGTGTGTGTGTGTGTGTGTGTGTGTGTGTGTGTGTGTGTGTGTGTGTGTGTGTGTGTGTGTGTGTGTGTGTGTGTGTGTGTGTGTGTGTGTGTGTGTGTGTGTGTCTTACAGTATATGGTGCATGTGGTCGCTCACTAGAGTCCATGGATGGACATCCTTTATGTAAGCAGAAAGAGAGGTACGTCACCCTGGATGTGCACATGACTCTTGACAGGAGAGAGAGAGAGAGATTAGCATTAGCATTAAGCTACTTGTCCCACGCTATGGCTGAAGACAGGAAGGACTAGAGAGGGACAGAGAGAGAGGGACAGGAAACAGAGGGCTTATATAAAACAGCACATGGCTGTGTTCATAGCCATGTCCGGTTTTAATGTAAGCCATCTTCTTCCTGTTCCACATGGCTGTGTTCATAGCCATGTCCTGTTTTAATGTAAGCCATCTTCTTCCTGTTCCACATGGCTGTGTTCATAGCCATGTCCTGTTTTAATGTAGCCATCTTCTTCCTGTTCCACATGGCTGTGTTCATAGTCATGTCCGGTTTTAATGTAAACCATCTTCTCCCTTTCCCTCTCTCTCTGTCCCTTTCTAGTCATTCCTAAGACCTTACCTTACCTCATTCTCATAACCTTTATGTTCCTGGTCTCATCCTCACTAGGTCTCACCTGGTCTCATCTTCGCTAGCCCGAGGCTAGTACGTCTTAGACCAGACCAGAAAATGTACCAAACTAACACTAAAACAGTATTTTTTTGGTCTAATCGTATCTCATGGTACAGACCCTTGGCAAGTAGAATATCACTCAGGCTGTTCCATCCTCATCATGTGGATCAGCTTTCTGATAACCCATTATAACTGGCATCAGCATGCTTTATTATCGGTCAAGAGAAATTTTGACTTTTGAGAAACAGCAAACAGATACAGTAGAGAAGGAACTGTAAGGATGGTTAAAATCACTTCTAAAACCAAGTTACCCAAACGAGCTGATGTTTCAAACATACCGTATGATGATGAGTTGTCCTCTAATTGTCTCCATCTTGCTTCAATTCTTCCTGAATCTCTCCTCCTGCATCCCCTACACCGTCCCAGGCTGGAACCGGGGCATACATGGCCCCTGAGATCCTGAACGAAGTTCCCTACAGGACATCGGTGGACTGGTGGGCGCTGGGATGCAGTATTTACGAGATGGTGGCTGCCTATACCCCGTTCAAGGGTCCCGAATCCGGGAAGCAGAAGGTGGAGAAGGAGGAGGTGCAACGTCGCATCTGCAAAGAGGAACCCCCATGGGAGCACAAGAACTTTGACGCGCCCACCAAAGCCATCATCCAGGAGTTCCTCAAGAAGAATATTGATGAACGCCTGGGCTGCAAGTAAGAGAATCAGTCTGTCCAGGCTACCATTAATATACGCAACAAGAACAATGATCTATTCTCTACTGATGTTGTCATTTATGGGGAAACAGCCCTATCAAGTCAGGTAGCTTACCATAGCATAGCATAGCATAGCATAGCATAATAGCATTCATTTTCAATTACACTACCTACACTACCTACATTACAATTGATCAAGGCAGTATCAAAAGTATCCGATGTACTCTGCAAACAACTGGTTTAATTAATTTTCCAGTAGACAGTATTTAAGTTTGTTTGTTCTACTGTATTTCTTGCTAAGTTATCTGTGACGTTAGCCTAGTTAGCTAGTTAACTAGTTAGCCTTCACCTGCCAGTATGATGCTCACACGGATATGTCAACAAACTTTCCTCCACAGGGGAGGAGGAGAGGACCCCCGTAAGCACGAGTGGTTCAAGTCCATCAACTTTCCTCGTCTGGAGGCTGGTTTGATCGACCCCCCTTGGGTGCCCAAGCCCAACGTGGTCTATGCCAAGGACACTGGCGACATCGCCGAGTTCTCCGAGATTAAGGGCATTGTGTTCGACGCCAACGATGAAAAGTTCTTCAAGGAGATTGGCACGGGAGCCGTGGCCATTCCCTGGCAACAGGAGATGATCGACACGAACCTGTTTGACGAGCTGAACGACCCCAACAGGAAAGAGTGTGCTGGGGGTGATGACGGGGAGGGGAAGTCTGGCACGTGCACATTGCTGTGAACAGTCAAACCTGGCACATATATACACCGAAACATGGCACCAATACATCAACTGATTCGCTCATGTTCTGTAAAATTCTTGTAAAACATTACACACAGAAATAATTGAACAAACTGCATCGGAGAACAGCAGGAGAGAGAGATGAGGTATCCTTCACTGGACCTGGTCGGTTGCCATTGATTTTAGTAATATGGGTTGAAAGTTCCCTGAGCTTCCAAACACATAGGAGAGTAAAGGTGGCTTTAACCAAGATTGTTATTGGTAGTCTCTTCAGATTGCAGCTACTCCCAGATGTTTCTCATGATGTATTAGTGCCCTCCTGGCCAACAGGGGTCGTAAGATTAAAATATAACAAATTGATATTGTGGATAAAACATTTTTTTTTAATGATTAATGGATAAACACAGGCCTCTGTTTACATACAGCCTGCATCAGAAAGATGTGTGTATGTAGACTGCAGTGCTAGCCCTAGGCCTGAAACCCAGGCATTGGCCACAATGGAGCATGGTATGCAGAATTTACTAGTCTGGGAATATGTTTGGGATCTCATTCTTGATTGTGTTCCATTAATTGAATTTGATAGAGGCCACATTTTTTTCACCCCCCCCCCCCCCCCCCCCCCTCTCTCTAAAGGCAGAGGTGATAACTTTTTTTTGTTGTCAAATATTTCAAGAGATCAATGTCTGTATGGACACATCACCTTTTTAGAAATTCCACCCGGAAGCGATCAGAAGCGAATAAATAATATTTCTACATCAGAAGTTATTTCAAAACGAAATGTGGCAGAGATTTTACTTACCTATAATGACTAACCTTTAGTCGATCACTAAATTTCCAAGCAGATGCACTTTCCAAGCTAGCATCTAGTTTTATTTCAAAACTATGTTGTATATGAATATAAATATGTATATCTATGCATTGACATGGGGAGAAATCCACAGATTATGTGCTAGTCAGGACTTGATGAATGCTCAACTCTCATTGGGCTGTGAAGGTTCTATGCCCTGGTTTCTCAGGAGAGAGGAATGGAATGTAGAGAAAATCCAGTGGGATTCTATATTCCAAGATTGAACATTGAGAGGAGTTGGGCTTGGCCAACAATGTGTTCCTGTACCAGGAATATATATTTGTCCCTCCCCCCAATGCTTCCATTCATGTGATTTGTCTGAAGTTCGAGATGCATGTACAAATCTGAAGTTAGAATCTGGTTAGCTTGCTAGCTTTTAACAAAGAAAATCACAGTTCCCTTGTTTGTTGCCTCAGGGTTAAGACTTATTTCACATAATAATAATAACAATAATATATTATTATTATATAACTTTAAATGGACAAATTGTATTATATTATACTATGAATATCAATATCATAAACCTACTTGTAAATATAATTTGAGAGGAAAACATTACATATGCTACTCTATGTCAGTCATTTATCAGGGACTTGCTTGAATCTTGAATTATTTGAATAAAAATATGTCTTTTAAAGCCTTTGTTTTTTCTTACTAACTCTGATGGCAATTCACTATGGTACTTGTGTGTTCCTGTGTGTGTGTGTGTGTGTGTGTATTCCTGTGTGTGTTCCAGTGTGTGTGTATTCCTGTGTGTGTGTGTTCCAGTGTGTGTGTGTGTTCCTGTGTGTGTGTTCCAGTGTGTGTGTGTGTGTTCCAGTGTGTGTGTGTTCCAGTGTGTGTGTGTTCCAGTGTGTGTGTGTTCCTGTGTGTGTGTGTCCCTGTGTGTGTGTGTTCCTGTGTGTGTGTGTGTTTGTGTGTGTGTGTGTGTGTGTTTTGTGAAAGGCACTTTTCATTCATTTCGCTCAAGTTGCTGCATTAAGAATTGTTGCATGTGCGAATGTATGTGCTTTTAAAGCGCACTTCCAGTTTTTACGATAACCAGTAAATCCGATTAGGAGAATCAACTGTGATAAAATGAATACAATTACGAATACGAGTATGACACGTTCAGCACACCTCACTGTAGCCTGTACTCCAGGGTACATGTTAACTCCCGTGGAAAGCACTGCGGCAGTGCTGAGTGAAACCTACAAAAATTGGCCGCAGTAATCCCATTAGGTAGAGATCACAAGCAGACTGTGCTGCCCAGGGCAGATTTCAGTGTGCTACTCTTAGCTGATAAGAAGATAATCGGCCTTACCCTCAGAGTACTGAAATCTACCTCTAATCTCCAAGGACCTAAAGGGAAGCCTCAGGAGGATATATACACTACGGTTCCTTACAAAATGGTGTTTAGCTACTGAAAAAAAAATGTGTGGGGAAAATAGAGCTCAAACCTTATAGATCATTAGGAATGTTTGTTTAGGTGAAAAGTTCAATAGTCTACTGGAGAGGAATAAACACAGGATGAAAGAGAAATGGAGGCAGAGCAACACAGTTGCAACACAGTGTGTATAAAGAGAAAGTGTGTTTTTAGTTTACAAATCAGTTTTGGAGTGAAACAGAATGGGCGGAGGGGACATCCCTGACGTTTGGCTCTCTCTTGATGCAGAGACGATGCTCCAAGGGCATGGTTTAAGGGCTGTTAAGGGAGTGACGAAGCTAGACGAAGTTACTAGAGCTAAAAAGCAGAGAGATTATCTGTCAAAGAGTGGGACTCAGGTGTTGACAGCTAATGGTGGTGAAGGGCAGCGCACCCTAAAAACACTGCCACAACCTGTTGGATGCTACAGTTAAACATAGCGTAGCCAGTTGCAGGGATTTTCCTGATTGATCAGAAATTCAAGCTTTTCTGATCATGACATTATCTTCCATCAGTGAAAGCTGGTGACTTGAAAAATTGAGGAGGGTGGATAGGAGACCCATGGAATAGGCTCGGACCGCACGGAGACGACAAAACAAATTATTTGAACCCCTTTTACTCATGGAAATTAGCCTACAGTGGTTTCAGAAAGTATACTGACCTATCAATACCAAAGTGGAATTACGTTTGTCTAAATTTTTTACAAATATTTTTTTTTTAAATTAAAAGGCTGAAATGTCTTGAGTCAATAAGTATTCAAGCCATTTGTTATGGCAAGCCAAAATAAGTTCAGGAGTAAAAACAAGTCACATAATATGTGGCATGGACTCTGTGTGCTATAATAGTGTTTAACATGATTTTTGAATGACTACATCATCTCTGCACCCCACACGTACACATACAGTGCCTTGCGAAAGTATTCGACCCCCTTGAACTTTGCGACCTTTTTCCACATTTCAGGCTTCAAACATAAAGATATAAAACTGTATTTTTTGTGAAGAATCATCAACAAGTGGGACACAATCATGAAGTGGAACAACATTTATTGGTTATTTCAAACTTTTTTAACAATTCAAAAACTGAAAAATTGGGCGTGCAAAATTATTCAGCCCCTTTACTTTCAGTGCAGCAAACTCTCTCCAGAAGTTCAGTGAGGATCTCTGAATGATCCAATGTTGACCTAAATGACTAATGATGATAAATACAATCCACCTGTGTGTAATCAAGTCTCCGTATAAATGCACCTGCACTGTGATAGTCTCAGAGGTCCGTTAAAAGCGCAGAGAGCATCATGAAGAACAAGGAACACACCAGGCAGGTCCGAGATACTGTTGTGAAGAAGTTTAAAGCCGGATTTGGATACAAAAAAGCTTTAAACATCCCAAAGGAGCACTGTGCAAGCGATAATATTGAAATGGAAGGAGTATCAGACCACTGCAAATCTACCAAGACCTGGCCGTCCCTCTAAACTTTCAGCAAGGAGAAGACTGATCAGAGATGCAGCCAAGAAGCCCATGATCACTGGATGAACTGCAGAGATCTATTGCTGAGGTGGGAGACTCTGTCCATAGGACAACAATCAGTCGTATCTTGCACAAATCTGGCCTTTATGGAAGAGTGGCAAGAAGAAAGCCATTTCTTAAAGATATCCATAAAAAGTGTTGTTTAAAGTTTGCCACAAGCCACCTGGGAGACACACCAAACATGTGGATGAAGGTGCTCTGGTCAGATGAAACCAAAATTGAACTTTTTGGCAACAATGCAAAACGTTATGTTTGGCGTAAAAGCAACACAGCTCATCACCCTGAACACACCATCCCCACTGTCAAACATGGTGGTGGCAGCATCATGGTTTGGGCCTGCTTTTCTTCAGCAGGGACAGGGAAGATGGTTAAAATTGATGGGAAGATGGATGGAGCCAAATACAGGACCATTCTGGAAGAAAACCTGATGGAGTCTGCAAAAGACCTGAGACTGGGACGGAGATTTGTCTTCCAACAAGACAATGATCCAAAACATAAAGCAAAATCTACAATGGAATGGTTCAAAAATAAACATATCCAGGTGTTAGAATGGCCAAGTCAAAGTCCAGACCTGAATCCAATCGAGAATCTGTGGAAAGAACTGAAAACTGCTGTTCACAAATGCTCTCCATCCAACCTCACTGAGCTTGAGCTGTTTTGCAAGGAGGAATGGGAAAAAATTTCAGTCTCTCGATGTGCAAAACTGATAGAGACATACCCCAAGCGACTTACAGCTGTAATCGCAGCAAAAGGTGGCGCTACAAAGTATTAACTTAAGGGGGCTGAATAATTTTGCACGCCCAATTTTTCAGTTTTTGATTTGTTAAAAAAGTTTGAAATATCCAATAAATGTCGTTCCACTTCATGATTGTGTCCCACTTGTTGTTGATTCTTTACAAAAAAATACAGTTTTATATCTTTATGTTTGAAGCCTGAAATGTGGCAAAAGGTCGCAAAGTTCAAGGGGGCCGAATACTTTCGCAAGGCACTGTACTTCAGACAAACAGATTGTAATTGTGATGCGCATAGAATGGAGTCATGGGTGCTTTCAAGTGCATTTTCCCAGCAAATTTTCTTCACAATATGACAAACATGGGCTCATTGTGTTCAGGACAACCCAGGGTATAATGCATCTCATCCTTGTAACTGTGGATCAAACATAACGATCATAAACATTGACACTGTAAATGACATTACCTGAGTTTTATGACATGGAAATCTGAAGTGCACATTTGGACTCATGGGTGTCTGGTTTGCTTGTATGACATCAAATGGGTATTTATTATAATCCTCAAGGCCAAATCTTTCAGAACACATTGACTCATTTCGATTTACAGCAGTAAACTGACAACAACAAATGTGCAAAAGCAGCCCAATTAGCGGGAGGGATGTTCTCAAGTTTCTAACAGCTGTCAGTCAAAACCCATACAGCACTGTAAAGTGGAGAACCTGAGCTCAGACTTCCTGTATATCATGTTACTGTACAGCCACTGTGTTCCAATTTAGGTGTTTATCAACTAAAAAAATCTGCAATTGTCAACCAATATACAGGATGACAGGGGCTGTGACTGGAAACCTCTACCCTAAAGCATAAAGACATTTATAGTTAAATATTATGGGTAAAGGACAGGGGTTGAGGTGTTCAGAGGCATGAGGGCAGGACAGGGGTTGAGGTGTTCAGAGGCATGAGCGCAGGACAGGGGTTGAGGTGTTCAGAGGCTTCAGTGCAGGACAGGGGTTGAGGTGTTCAGAGGCATGAGCGCAGGACAGGGGTTGAGGTGTTCAGAGGCTTCAGTGCAGGACAGGGGTTGAGGTGTTCAGAGGCATGAGCGCAGGACAGGGGTTGAGGTGTTCAGAGGCTTCAGTGCAGGACAGGGGTTGAGGTGTTCAGAGGCATGAGCGCAGGACAGGGGTTGAGGTGTTCAGAGGCTTCAGTGCAGGACAGGGGTTGAGGTGTTCAGAGGCATGAGCGCAGGACAGGGGTTGAGGTGTTCAGAGGCATGAGCGCAGGACAGTGGTTGAGGTGTTCAGAGGCATCAGTGCAGGACAGGCTCATCATGGATGGATAGTGTTGGAGAAGACTCTTCCACTGAGGGCAGGACAGGATTTGACTGTGATGACAAAAAACAATAACACAACACAGTTAGACAGAAGAGCTAAGAATGAGTTAGTCTAAGCAAGGATTAAAATCGTATTGATGTGTAATAATGTGATTGTGTTTGTATTGTGTTTGTATATGAGATTGACTCTACATACAGTTATGAGAGAAAATTGACACAGCTACACACAGTGCTTGGAGAGGAAACATTCAATGCGCCAGTGGAAGAAAGAGCACATGAGACATGGTTTGAGTTCATGTCAGGAGAGAGTTGACACTGGTAGTTGGGTTGAGTGGTCACACCTCTTAATCAGGGAACAGGAGGGGACTTAGATGTAAACACAAATAACAGATACATGAAGTTAAACTCAGAATTCACAAAGTAAAACAGACTGTGCATCTCTTTTGATATGAGTGGAGAGAGAGAGAGAGAGAGCTGCATGTGAGCTCTCACATTTTTCAACATGTTTTTTACAAAGGGATAGATTTGAAGTTAGATAAACTTTGAATTTTTCGGCAGGGACATATGCAGGATGCTACCCTCCACAGCATGGCCTTCGTTCCAGATAAAAACTTTTGGCCAAAATTAACCGGAGAGATTACTGCTACCATGGTTTCCTTTTTCCAAGCTATACGGAGGGTGCTCTAGCAAACAAACAGCAGAGACCTGAGGACACCATCCAACCTGGGACTGAGTGAGTAGTGTTTGGTCTGATGCTATTTTGAAAGCCAAGAAGAAAAAATAAATAATAATAATAATAAAGTATATTACAATTATATATTTTACTTCATAGGGACTGAATACTGAGTTAAGGGTGCCAGGCTTGCTAGGACAGACCAGATACAACGTCAAATAACACTGAGGTGTGAAGTGAGAGGTGTCGAGGCCTTTGGGACCAACAAGTGGCAGGAGTTTTTGAAACTCCCCTCCTGCTGTTCAAACATTTTCTACAAGAAATCTGTCTCCAGAAAGAAAGTATTCTCCCAATTGGGTGTGACATCTACTCCCGTTGTCTGCTGCACTGCTGCTTGGATTCCACCTGGTGATCTGTTCACCGTCTGACCTGGCCTGTCTCCCCCTGTCTGGTACAGGTACCCCCACCACACTCACCCCTCTCTGTTCACCGTCTGCCCTGGCCTGTCTCCCCCTGTCTGGTACAGGTACCCCCACCACACTCCCCGCTCTCTGTTCACCGTCTGCCCTGGCCTGTCTCCCCCTGTCTGGTACAGGTACCTCCACCACACTCACCCCTCTCTGTTCACCGTCTGCCCTGGCCTGTCTCCCCCTGTCTGGTACAGGTACCTCCACCACACTCACCCCTCTCTGTTCACCGTCTGCCCTGGCCTGTCTCCCCCTGTCTGGTACAGGTACCTCCACCACACTCCTCCTCTCTCCTGAGGTGTCGCTCACCTCCAGCACATACTCACTGTTGGGTCCAGTGACTCTGAACTTACAATGGCTAGCCCCAAGTTGTTATATGTATATTTTTAAATCTTGTGCATTTTGCTATGTGCCTCATGACTCCAGTATGCTTTGTTGACTACAAACTTTCTTTACCCAACTGTGGGACAGACTATGTTTGTTCCCACACTCGGGTCTCTGACTCTCTTGTTGGCATCTGATGCACATTCAGATGTCATAAATCAGCACGGCAGAGCTCTCCCTGTCTTCTGCCGTGCCTTGATTGTATTACTGTTGATGATATCTGGAAATGTGCATGAACACCCTGGCCCATCTATTGTGGCTAGCCCCAATTCTGACTTGTGCTCTGATATCTGCTTCACTTCTGCTCTCGTAAAAGCCTGGGTTTTCTGCACGTTAACACTAGAAGCTTATTACCTAAAATTGATCAATTGAAAGTGTGGGTTCACAGCTCCAATCCAGATGTGTTGGTCATTACTGAGATGTGGTTTAGGAAGCATGTATTGAATACTGATGTTAACCTTTCTGGTTATAACCTTTTTCGGCAAGACAGATCTTCCAAAGGTGGGGGAGTGACAATCTTTACCAAGGATCCCCTTCGGTGCTCGGTTGTCTCCAGCAAGTCTGTTCCCAAACAATTAGATTTGCTGGTGCTAAGCATTAAACTTTCAAATAGCTCTTGTTGACTGTTGCTGGGTGTTGTCGTCCTCCATCAGCACCGGCCAGTACCCTGCCCACCCTAATCTCTCTCCTGGCCCCTTACACCAAGCCTGGATTTGTCCTGCTAGGTGACCTAAACTGTGACAAGCTTAAACCACCTAACCAAGTCCTAAAGCAATGGGACTCCCTAAATCTTTCTCAGATTATTACCATTCCCACAAAGTATGACTCCAAACACACAGAAAAGGCTACTCTCTTCAACGTTTTCCTCACAAATAATCCCGATAGGTATCAGTCTTGTGTTTTCTGTAATGACCTAAGTAATCACTGTTTTACAGCCTGTGTCCGTAATGGCTGCTCAGTGAAACGACCTGTCCTGATTTGTCATAGACGCTTGCTAAAAACTTTCATGACCAAGTCTTCCTTCATGAACTGGCCCCCGTAAAATGGTATAGAATCAGCTCTGTCGAAGATTCTTGGACCTTCTTTTTGATATTTCAGTGGTATTGTTAACAAACACGACCCCATAAAGAAAATAAGAATTAAAAACAGGTTCAGCCCCTGGTTCGACTGTGATCTTGCAGAGTTACTCCAACTCAAGAATTGCATTTGACGAAATGCTCGGCACACGTATACTCAAGCTGACTGACTCTAGCTCAGGCAAATGAGAAACAAGTGCACTCAGGCTATATGGAAGGCCAAAGTTAGATACTGGGGGTCTAACCCCAAGAAGTTCTGGAAAACAGTTAAAGAGCTGGAGAATAAACCCTCCTCCTCACAGCTGCCCATGTCCCTTAATGGTGATTATGTGGTTGTTACTAACAAGAAGCACATGGATGAGCTCTTTAATCACCACTTCATTAAGTCAGGAATCCTATTTGACTCAGCCATGCCTCCCTGCCCATCCAATATTTCCTCATCTCCCACCCCTTCTAACGCAACTATCCCCAACGCTTTCTTCCTGCAGGCGGTCACTGAGTCTGAGGTGCTAAAGGAGTTCCTAAAACTTGACCTCAAAAAAGCATCTGGGTCAGATGGTTTAGACCCTTTCTTCTTTAAGGTTGCTGCCCCTATCATCGCCAAGCCTATCTCCAACCTTTTTAACTTGTCTCTCCTTTCTGAGAAGGTTCCCACTGCTTGGAAGGCAGCCACTGTTCGTCCTTTATTGAAAGATCAAGCTGATCCTAACTGTTATAGGCCTATTTCTATTTTGCCCTGTTTATCAAAAGTGTTGGAAAAACTTGTCAATAATCAACTGACTGGCTTTCTTGATGTCTATAGTATTCTCTCTGGTATGCAATCTGGTTTCTGCTCAGGTTATGGATATGTCACTGCAACCTTAAATGTCCTCAATGATGTCAACATTGCCCTTGATTCTAAGCAATGTTGTGCTGCTATTTTTATTGACTTGCCCAAAGCTTTTGATACGGTAGACCATTCCATTCTTGTGGATCGGCTATATACTTATTTTCCATCATAATTTGCAAATAAATTCATAAAAAATCCTACGTGATTTTCTGGATTTTTTTTCTTCTCATTTTGTCTGTCATAGTTGAAGTGTACCTATGATGAAAATTACAGGCCTCTCTCATCTTTTTAAGTGGGAGAACATGCACAATCGGTGGCTGACTAAATACTTTTTTGCCCCACTGTACAACACCCATTCTGCCAGTCACATTCTGTTAAAAGTCCTTAAAGAACACACACATCCCTGGGTCGCTCGTCTTTTCAGTTAGCTAGCTATCTAATGTTAGCATTAGTCTCCTAGCCACCTAGCTAACGTTAGCCACAAAAAAATAGAATTTTTAACATATCATACATTTTGCAAATTCATAAAATATTGTACATTTAGCGAATTCATAACATATTGTACGTTTAGCGAATTCATAACATATTGTACGTTTAGCGAATTCATAACATATTGTACGTTTAGCGAATTCATAACATATTGTACGCTTTTCAAATTCAAAACATATACGAAATTGATGATGGACATCCATGCTAAATGTATGTACAGAATAGTCTGCAAGCTCCTTGCAGTTGGCCTTGATAGCTGAACTTTCCTTCTCATTGTGCCCCCTAAAGCCAACACTTACAGTACATGCCCAAAAATGCAGTTGTTTCGATAAGCTGCTTTCGAAAATCCTTCTTTCTTCTTCTTACCTTCTCGTTGTGTTGCACAGTTTAAATAAGCAGACCTTCATCCATTACATGATCGATGTGGCTTTTTACCAAAATCTTGAATCTGATGTGGGCAATGAAAGGGGTTCTTCAACAAAAAAATCCACTACATGGTCGTTAGCATTAGCTAGCAATTTTGTCTGAGAAAAGACTTACGTCTCTTTTTGTCAAAAACAACATTTTGTGTGGAAGGTATTATGCTGCCTACAGACCCCCGCGCATTCAACATAATCGAGATGCATCAAGTTTCCTTGTAGCCTATTTGGTGGGGAAACTGGGAAGCGAGCTGTTGCCTATTGCCTGTTTCTGTTTATTACTATTTTATTATTTTATGAAAGAATATGAAACAATGTGTCTATTTGCTGATTTTCATTAAATCATGTAGTTAGTTGTTCTTGAGACTCTGATTTAAATCAATTAATTGATATGGGCATAATATTATATTTTGTAGCATAGGCTACCAAATTCATAAAATAATATTAACAGTTAAGGAAAATGTATTAGGATCTGGTAAAAGGCCAATAAATACATGTTGAGACACAAAGTAACAATAATCTCTGTGATTAAAGGAATCTGAGTCATTGGCAAAGCTGACACCCTGCAGTCAAAGCAAGGCAGGTGGAAACAAAAGCTCTGGGGGCATAGCTGACACCCTGCAGCCCCAGCAAGGCAGGGGGAAACAAAAGCTCTGGGGGCATAGCTGACACCCTGCATCCACAGCAAGGCAGGGGGAAACAAAAGCTCTGGGGGCATAGCTGACACCCTGCAGCCCCAGCAAGGTGGGAGGCCCACGAGCTCTGGGGGCATAGCTGACACCCTGCAGCCCCAGCAAGGCAGGGGGAAACAGAAACTCTGGGGGCATAGCTGACACCCTACAGCCCCAGCAAGGTGGGAGGCCCACGAGCTCTGGGGGCCCATGTGCCTGTCATCTAACACCTATGTCTAAATGTTATGTATGTTTTTAAATAATTTTGACAGTAACCCTCCTTTTTAATTTCCACATGTAGCAAGCAACGTGTTTGTGTTGTCCAATCTACATTGGTAGACAGACAGTACATGTGTCTAATTAGCCTATTTCTCAGCGGTGTTGGCGGCAGTCCGCCTCTGCCTCTTCACCTAATTGGCTATCAAGTTAAAACGAGTTATGTGAATTGGGTCAGACTCGGATGGGTGGTGAGTGCCTTGTTCAAGATGGATAAACAAAAGGCAAGACCAAGTGGTGCAGAAAAAAACACAGCGTGATCAAGCTCGTGCCAAAATTCCAAAGATCAGCAAAGCTACCAACTTGTCCTTGACTGACGGAACTCTTATCGCAAGTGGAAGCTAGTAGGACTACTGACGAGGCAGCTGGCACTAGCAGGTGGAAGCTAGTAGGACTACTGACGAGGCAGCTGGCACTAGCAGGTGGAAGCTAGTAGGACTACTGACGAGGCAGCTGGCACTAGCAGGTGGAAGCTAGTAGGACTACTGATGCAGCAGCTGGCACTAGCAGGTGGAAGCTAGTAGGACTACTGATGCAGCAGCTGGCACTAGCAGGTGGAAGCTAGTAGGACTACTGACGAGGCAGCTGGCACTAGCAGGTGGAAGCTAGTAGGACTACTGACGAGGCAGCTGGCACTAGCAGGTGGAAGCTAGTAGGACTACTGACGAGGCAGCTGGCACTAGCAGGTGGAAGCTAGTAGGACTACTGATGCAGCAGCTGGCACTAGCAGGTGGAAGCTAGTAGGACTACTGGCGCAGCAACTGGCACTAGCAGGTGGAAGCTAGTAGGACTACTGATGCAGCAGCTGGCACTAGCAGGTGGAAGCTAGTAGGACTACTGGCGCAGCAACTGGCACTAGCAGGTGGAAGCTAGTAGGACTACTGACGAGGCAGCTGGCACTAGCAGGTGGAAGCTAGTAGGACTACTGATGCAGCAGCTGGCACTAGCAGGTGGAAGCTAGTAGGACTACTGGCGCAGCAACTGGCACTAACAGGTGGAAGCTAGTAGGACTACTGACGAGGCAGCTTGCACTAGCAGTTGGAAGCTAGTAGGACTACTGACGAGGCAGCTGGCACTAGCAGGTGGAAGCTAGTAGGACTACTGGCGCAGCAGCTGGCACTAGCAGGTGGAAGCTAGTAGGACTACTGATGCAGCAGCTGGCACTAGCAGGTGGAAGCTAGTAGGACTACTGACGAGGCAGCTGGCACTAGCATGTGGAAGCTAGTAGGACTACTGACGAGGCAGCTGGCACTAGCAGGTGGAAGCTAGTAGGACTACTGATGCAGCAACTGGCACTAGCATGTGGAAGCTAGTAGGACTACTGACGAGGCAGCTGGCACTAGCAGGTGGAAGCTAGTAGGACTACTGATGCAGCAACTGGCACTAGCATGTGGAAGCTAGTAGGACTACTGACGAGGCAGCTGGCACTAGCAGGTGGAAGCTAGTAGGACTACTGATGCAGCAGCTGGCACTAGCAGGTGGAAGCTAGTAGGACTACTGACGAGGCAGCTGGCACTAACAGGTGGAAGCTAGTAGGACTACTGATGCAGCAGCTGGCACTAGCAGGTGGAAGCTAGTAGGACTACTGACGGGGCAGCTGGCACTAGCAGGTGGAAGCTAGTAGGACTACTGACGAGGCAGCTGGCACTAGCAGGTGGAAGCTAGTAGGACTACTGATGCAGCAACTGGCACTAGCAGGTGGAAGCTAGTAGGACTACTGACGAGGCAGCTGGCACTAGCAGGTGGAAGCTAGTAGGACTACTGATGCAGCAGCTGGCACTAGCAGGTGGAAGCTAGTAGGACTACTGACGAGGCAGCTGGCACTAGCAGGTGGAAGCTAGTAGGACTACTGACGAGGCAGCTGGCACTAGCAGGTGGAAGCTAGTAGGACTACTGACGCAGCAACTGGCACTAGCAGGTGGAAGCTAGTAGGACTACTGACGCAGCAACTGGCACTAGCAGGTGGAAGCTAGTAGGACTACTGACGAGGCAGCTGGCACTAGCAGGTGGAAGCTAGTAGGACTACTGATGCAGCAGCTGGCACTAGCAGGTGGAAGCTAGTAGGACTACTGACGAGGCAGCTGGCACTAGCAGGTGGAAGCTAGTAGGACTACTGACGAGGCAGCTGGCACTAGCAGGTGGAAGCTAGTAGGACTACTGACGAGGCAGCTGGCACTAGCAGGTGGAAGCTAGTAGGACTACTGATGCAGCAGCTGGCACTAGCAGGTGGAAGCTAGTAGGACTACTGATGCAGCAGCTGGCACTAGCAGGTGGAAGCTAGTAGGACTACTGACGAGGCAGCTGGCACTAGCAGGTGGAAGCTAGTAGGACTACTGACGAGGCAGCTGGCACTAGCAGGTGGAAGCTAGTAGGACTACTGACGAGGCAGCTGGCACTAGCAGGTGGAAGCTAGTAGGACTACTGATGCAGCAGCTGGCACTAGCAGGTGGAAGCTAGTAGGACTACTGGCGCAGCAACTGGCACTAGCAGGTGGAAGCTAGTAGGACTACTGATGCAGCAGCTGGCACTAGCAGGTGGAAGCTAGTAGGACTACTGGCGCAGCAACTGGCACTAGCAGGTGGAAGCTAGTAGGACTACTGACGAGGCAGCTGGCACTAGCAGGTGGAAGCTAGTAGGACTACTGATGCAGCAGCTGGCACTAGCAGGTGGAAGCTAGTAGGACTACTGGCGCAGCAACTGGCACTAACAGGTGGAAGCTAGTAGGACTACTGACGAGGCAGCTGGCACTAGCAGGTGGAAGCTAGTAGGACTACTGACGAGGCAGCTGGCACTAGCAGGTGGAAGCTAGTAGGACTACTGGCGCAGCAGCTGGCACTAGCAGGTGGAAGCTAGTAGGACTACTGATGCAGCAGCTGGCACTAGCAGGTGGAAGCTAGTAGGACTACTGACGCAGCAACTGGCACTAGCAGGTGGAAGCTAGTAGGACTACTGACGCAGCAACTGGCACTAGCAGGTGGAAGCTAGTAGGACTACTGGCGCAGCAGCTGGCACTAGCAGGTGGAAGCTAGTAGGACTACTGATGCAGCAGCTGGCACTAGCAGGTGGAAGCTAGTAGGACTACTGACGAGGCAGCTGGCACTAGCAGGTGGAAGCTAGTAGGACTACTGATGCAGCAGCTGGCACTAGCAGGTGGAAGCTAGTAGGACTACTGACGAGGCAGCTGGCACTAGCAGGTGGAAGCTAGTAGGACTACTGACGAGGCAGCTGGCACTAGCAGGTGGAAGCTAGTAGGACTACTGACGAGGCAGCTGGCACTAGCAGGTGGAAGCTAGTAGGACTACTGATGCAGCAGCTGGCACTAGCAGGTGGAAGCTAGTAGGACTACTGGCGCAGCAACTGGCACTAGCAGGTGGAAGCTAGTAGGACTACTGATGCAGCAGCTGGCACTAGCAGGTGGAAGCTAGTAGGACTACTGGCGCAGCAACTGGCACTAGCAGGTGGAAGCTAGTAGGACTACTGACGAGGCAGCTGGCACTAGCAGGTGGAAGCTAGTAGGACTACTGATGCAGCAGCTGGCACTAGCAGGTGGAAGCTAGTAGGACTACTGGCGCAGCAACTGGCACTAACAGGTGGAAGCTAGTAGGACTACTGACGAGGCAGCTGGCACTAGCAGGTGGAAGCTAGTAGGACTACTGACGAGGCAGCTGGCACTAGCAGGTGGAAGCTAGTAGGACTACTGGCGCAGCAGCTGGCACTAGCAGGTGGAAGCTAGTAGGACTACTGATGCAGCAGCTGGCACTAGCAGGTGGAAGCTAGTAGGACTACTGACGAGGCAGCTGGCACTAGCATGTGGAAGCTAGTAGGACTACTGACGAGGCAGCTGGCACTAGCAGGTGGAAGCTAGTAGGACTACTGATGCAGCAACTGGCACTAGCATGTGGAAGCTAGTAGGACTACTGACGAGGCAGCTGGCACTAGCAGGTGGAAGCTAGTAGGACTACTGATGCAGCAACTGGCACTAGCATGTGGAAGCTAGTAGGACTACTGACGAGGCAGCTGGCACTAGCAGGTGGAAGCTAGTAGGACTACTGATGCAGCAGCTGGCACTAGCAGGTGGAAGCTAGTAGGACTACTGACGAGGCAGCTGGCACTAACAGGTGGAAGCTAGTAGGACTACTGATGCAGCAGCTGGCACTAGCAGGTGGAAGCTAGTAGGACTACTGACGAGGCAGCTGGCACTAGCAGGTGGAAGCTAGTAGGACTACTGACGAGGCAGCTGGCACTAGCAGGTGGAAGCTAGTAGGACTACTGATGCAGCAACTGGCACTAGCAGGTGGAAGCTAGTAGGACTACTGACGAGGCAGCTGGCACTAGCAGGTGGAAGCTAGTAGGACTACTGATGCAGCAGCTGGCACTAGCAGGTGGAAGCTAGTAGGACTACTGACGAGGCAGCTGGCACTAGCAGGTGGAAGCTAGTAGGACTACTGACGAGGCAGCTGGCACTAGCAGGTGGAAGCTAGTAGGACTACTGACGCAGCAACTGGCACTAGCAGGTGGAAGCTAGTAGGACTACTGACGCAGCAACTGGCACTAGCAGGTGGAAGCTAGTAGGACTACTGACGAGGCAGCTGGCACTAGCAGGTGGAAGCTAGTAGGACTACTGATGCAGCAGCTGGCACTAGCAGGTGGAAGCTAGTAGGACTACTGACGAGGCAGCTGGCACTAGCAGGTGGAAGCTAGTAGGACTACTGACGAGGCAGCTGGCACTAGCAGGTGGAAGCTAGTAGGACTACTGACGAGGCAGCTGGCACTAGCAGGTGGAAGCTAGTAGGACTACTGATGCAGCAGCTGGCACTAGCAGGTGGAAGCTAGTAGGACTACTGATGCAGCAGCTGGCACTAGCAGGTGGAAGCTAGTAGGACTACTGACGAGGCAGCTGGCACTAGCAGGTGGAAGCTAGTAGGACTACTGACGAGGCAGCTGGCACTAGCAGGTGGAAGCTAGTAGGACTACTGACGAGGCAGCTGGCACTAGCAGGTGGAAGCTAGTAGGACTACTGATGCAGCAGCTGGCACTAGCAGGTGGAAGCTAGTAGGACTACTGGCGCAGCAACTGGCACTAGCAGGTGGAAGCTAGTAGGACTACTGACGAGGCAGCTGGCACTAGCAGGTGGAAGCTAGTAGGACTACTGATGCAGCAGCTGGCACTAGCAGGTGGAAGCTAGTAGGACTACTGGCGCAGCAACTGGCACTAACAGGTGGAAGCTAGTAGGACTACTGACGAGGCAGCTGGCACTAGCAGGTGGAAGCTAGTAGGACTACTGACGAGGCAGCTGGCACTAGCAGGTGGAAGCTAGTAGGACTACTGGCGCAGCAGCTGGCACTAGCAGGTGGAAGCTAGTAGGACTACTGATGCAGCAGCTGGCACTAGCAGGTGGAAGCTAGTAGGACTACTGACGCAGCAACTGGCACTAGCAGGTGGAAGCTAGTAGGACTACTGACGCAGCAACTGGCACTAGCAGGTGGAAGCTAGTAGGACTACTGGCGCAGCAGCTGGCACTAGCAGGTGGAAGCTAGTAGGACTACTGATGCAGCAGCTGGCACTAGCAGGTGGAAGCTAGTAGGACTACTGACGCAGCAACTGGCACTAGCAGGTGGAAGCTAGTAGGACTACTGACGAGGCAGCTGGCACTAGCAGGTGGAAGCTAGTAGGACTACTGACGCAGCAACTGGCACTAGCAGGTGGAAGCTAGTAGGACTACTGACGAGGCAGCTGGCACTAGCAGGTGGAAGCTAGTAGGACTACTGATGCAGCAGCTGGCACTAGCAGGTGGAAGCTAGTAGGACTACTGACGAGGCAGCTGGCACTAGCAGGTGGAAGCTAGTAGGACTACTGACGAGGCAGCTGGCACTAGCAGGTGGAAGCTAGTAGGACTACTGACGAGGCAGCTGGCACTAGCAGGTGGAAGCTAGTAGGACTACTGATGCAGCAGCTGGCACTAGCAGGTGGAAGCTAGTAGGACTACTGATGCAGCAGCTGGCACTAGCAGCCTTCGTGTCCGACAGAGACCTCATTGCCCGGCAATGACAATGGCCTTGCTCTTCCTCTTCTTCCTCCCCTCCAGAATAGTGACAGTTCCTCTAGTGAGAGTGATAAGCTGGTGCGGTGTTGCCAACTTCTCAGTAAGGAAAGTAGCTATTGGCTGTCCTAAAAGTCGCTAGAAGTCACTAAATGATGTCATCACCTAATTTGCACAATCAAGCTCCTTTAATTAAAGATGATGCCTATTATCTACTACTCATGAAAATGGGTGCTTAAACACAATTATTGCTTGAGTGCAAACCATTAGGTTACCACTATGATAAATATCACTACTGGATAGCACCATTCCAAAGGTAGGCCATCATTGTAAATAAAAATGTGTTCTTAACTGATAAAATAGATGAATGAAGGTTAAATTAAAAAAATATATTTTAATAAAATACTCCAGTCTCCTTTTCACCTCATTGAACACCTGATGTACTTATTAACAAAATGCACATCTCAATAGGTATCCCAGGTATCCTCCTCTTTTGTTCTCTATTGTTCCTCAAGCAATGAGGAGGCTGATGACATCACATCTGACAACTCCTTGAAGTTTGCAGTTGTTTCTGAAAAACAACATTTTTGCTAAAAATGTATAGTTTTTTTTTTACCCTTTTTGTATTTGTGTTTATTACGGATCCCCATTAGCTGCTGCCTTTCAGTGTGCGTACGTACTTTACCGTATTGTTACTTGGGATATCGCATTTCAACAGGAAAAGTGAATGAATTGCTGGAAGACGTCTTTAAAGCAAGCCATTCAACGGATCTCTCTGCCTTCATGCTGCTGCCCTCTTGTGGCAAAGGTAGAATACCACAAGCTACTTGTGCTCATTATGCCAAATAGGCTGCGCTCGCAGCCAGTTTGGGTTCCGTGTAACCTTGACAATCATTACATAACGACACATAAGAGATAAGACACAAGACATAAAACCACAGGTTAAATTTTTTTATTCTCCTCAAATCACCTTTTAATCCACAATTGTTGCGGCATCATGCAGATGATAACAAGTTGTTCCTTCAGGATTAAATTTTAGACATAGCTTTGAATATGATCGTGTCCTGTAAATCTTTGTTTATATAGTTTCTTCTTTACAGTGCTCAGACATTGTGTTCTGTGACAGAAAAAAATACTGTGTGAATCCATTAAATATATACATTGAGAAAGACAGAGGGAGGGGTAGACTGAGAGTAAGAGACAAACAGACACGCTTTCCACCCAAAGATAGGCATATACAGTACATAGATACAATGAATTGCATTTACACAGCGCTTCCTCGCAGGTCTCCAATCGCTTGTGTGTGTGTGTGTGTGTGTGTGTGTGTGTGTGTGTGTGTGTGTATGCACGCAAGGGAGGGAGGATAACTCACCTCATCCACTTTGGCTGTTACAGTGGTGAGGTCAGGGGTAGAGTAAACAGACACACAGACATGCAGCCGGACAGACAGACGGCACACCACTGGGTTGTGGTCAGACCACACCACACACACACACCTATCTACAGTTCCCTATTATAATATTATAATATCAAATTGTGGTCCCAAGACGAAAAGGATTCTAAATTACATGTAATTGTAGAGGGCATCTGGGTTCGACAGTGTTTCACTAGGGTTGACTCTATCTATGGGATGTGATGTTGAGGAATAATTATTTGTTCTGTTTTCAGATGAGAGGGTCAACTTAAAACATGGTTGTATTGACAGTGGATGACTGATGGTTAAATACTGATTGAGGCTAACTCCTAACAGTTGATCCAACCCTTGGCACTAAAGCCCTGATCTAGGTTCAGTTTACCACATCTAAGCTCCAATCTAGACCATCTGAATAGAAAATAAGATCTGAGCCTAGATCAACACTAGAGCACTGGGTCAGACAACAAAAGCCCACTAATAGAAGGGTCTGATGGCCGTTAGGTTGGTGAGTCATGAAAAGACTCTTGCTAGAATGACATAATGAAAGAGAAGACAAAGATATGCGCCATCCTAAACAGGGGTGGATAACTCCAGTCCTCGGGGGCCTGATAGGTGTTACACTTTTCCCTCCATCCCTAGAAAACACAGCTGATGTAAACTCATTTCATTTTTAACTGAAGATCATGATTAGTTGATTATTGGAGTCAGAGGTGTTAGTTGGGTCTAGGGGCAAAAGTGTGACCACCAATCAGGCCCCCGAGGACTGGAGTTGCCCAGGCCTGTACTAGAGTAAACATAGAAGTAAACAAGGGAACTTGATGTTCCATTAAATTTGGCACGATTAACGCTTTTTCCAGGAGATAAGTTGAAAATTGATGACATCACTACCCTATCCTTTTGATCCAATCGCACACCGATCTCTCACCCCATCACAGATGTAGGATCTTAATTTGAGCCAGTTTGCTATAGCAGGGAGATAATCCTGCAGAAGAGGAAATGTGATGTATTATGTGGATTATAATGAATATAATTTTTGTATGGCTGGATACGTTTTTCGTTAGGGCAAATCAAATCGGAAATTTCAAAGTGGAAATTACAAACTTTAGAAACCTTTGTTAATATTTCCTGCTAAATTCTCAGCAACGAAAGACTGATCAAATTAAGCTCCTACATTTGTAGGCACTAGTCTAGGCCCTTGTTGGGTGTGATGCACTGTAGATCTGAAAGGAATGGATTGGCATCAGCTATGATATGATAATTGCTTCATCTAGCACTCTTGCTATGCTTACACATATCCAACCCTATCAGAAATACAAGATGGAGTCAACAAGAGCCCAAGAGAAGGGTATTCAAATCTGAGATTCAGGTTTCACAGAACTGCTGGTTTTAATCCTTCCCCATCCTGCCTAGCTAGAGACTGACCTGTAACAACAGGTGAGTAGATTATCTGGCCAATCAATGAATTACCAAGGTGATGTGAAAAAGACCAGATTTGAATGTCCCTCGCCTAGTATCTGGAGTGAGGGTGGAGGGATTGGTTTGGAATTAGGCCCATCTTAATCTACCAGGAATCTTCCGGGAGGAGTAAGAACCACATTTCTCCACACTAGCCTCCTCCTCACTACTCCCTACTACTCTTTGACTGTGATTCGGAAGGTGACACGGCCCAGGAACTTGTCTCTGTCGTCGTTGTTGCGCAGGTCGGATCCCTCAATCCGGCATTCAATGGTCAGCTCCGTGTTGTAGTCCTCCTTGTTCAGCAACAGCTTAACAGCAACCACCGGCTGCACATACCTCTCCTGTAGACAGAGAGTAAAGGGTGAGAAGAAGAGAGGTGGGAGGGAGTAGAAAGAGAGAGAGAAAGGAGAAGGGAGAGAGAGAAAAACAGGGAGTGGAATAGGGTAGGAAAGAAAAGAAGTACAAAGGAGTGGAAGCAAAAAAAGACATGCAACATGGACGGTTGAATATCTCACCAACATGGACTGTTGAATATCTCACCAACATGGACGGTTGAATATCTCACCAACATGGACGGTTGAATATCTCACCAACATGGACGGTTGAATATCTCACCAACATGGACTTGAATATCTCACCAACATGGACTGTTGAATATCTCATCAACATGGACTGTTGAATATCTCACCAACATGGACTGTTGAATATCTCACCAACATGGACTGTTGAATATCTCACCAACATGGACGGTTGAATATCTCACCAACATGGACTGTTGAATATCTCACCAACATGGACGGTTGAATATCTCACCAACATGGACGGTTGAATATCTCACCAACATGGACGGTTGAATATCTCACCAACATGGACGGTTGAATATCTCACCAACATGGACGGTTGAATATCTCACCAACATGGACGGTTGAATATCTCACCAACATGGACGGTTGAATATCTCACCAACATGGACGGTTGAATATCTCACCAACATGGACGGTTGAATATCTCACCAACATGGACGGTTGAATATCTCACCAACATGGACGGTTGAATATCTCACCAACATGGACGGTTGAATATCTCACCAACATGGACGGTTGAATATCTCACCAACATGGACGGTTGAATATCTCACCAACATGGACGGTTGAATATCTCACCAACATGGACGGTTGAATATCTCACCAACATGGACGGTTGAATATCTCACCAACATGGACGGTTGAATATCTCACCAACATGGACGGTTGAATATCTCACCAACATGGACGGTTGAATATCTCACCAACATGGACGGTTGAATATCTCACCAACATGGACGGTTGAATATCTCACCAACATGGACGGTTGAATATCTCACCAACATGGACGGTTGAATATCTCACCAACATGGACGGTTGAATATCTCACCAACATGGACGGTTGAATATCTCATCAACATGAACTGTTGAATATCTCATCAACATGGACGGTTGAATATCTCATCAACATGGACGGTTGAATATCTCATCAACATGGACTGTTGAATATCTCACCAACATGGACGGTTGAATATCTCACCAACATGGACGGTTGAATATCTCACCAACATGGACGGTTGAATATCTCACCAACATGGACGGTTGAATATCTCACCAACATGGACGGTTGAATATCTCACCAACATGGACGGTTGAATATCTCACCAACATGGACGGTTGAATATCTCATCAACATGGACGGTTGAATATCTCACCAACATGGACGGTTGAATATCTCACCAACATGGACGGTTGAATATCTCATCAACATGGACGGTTGAATATCTCATAAACATGGACTGTTGAATATCTCACCAACATGGACTGTTAAATATCTCATCAACATGGACTGTTGAATATCTCACCAACATGGACTGTTGAATATCTCACCAACATGGACTGTTGAATATCTCACCAACATGGACTGTTGAATATCTCACCAACATGGACTGTTGAATATCTCACCAACATGGACTGTTGAATATCTCACCAACATGGACGGTTGAATATCTCATAAACATGGACTGTTGAATATCTGATCAACATGGACGGTTAAATATCTCACCAACATGGACTGTTGAATATCTCACACGTCCATCCAACAGTATTCCAAATTCTTGCATCATTGTACAATAATGCTTTCCCATCAAGCACCAAGAAACCAGCATGACAAGACATCAGAAATGGACAAATATTGACCTTTGACCCAAACTTACATGAAGTTTGTTGCCGTAGTAAGGGAAATACATTTTATCGAAGCGTCCCTCACTTGGGAAGTACTGCATCTGTATGGGGTTGTCCCTCTGAAGGGGAAAAGGAGGAAGAGGAAGTATAATGGTCAAAAGCAAGAATATGTCTATCCTATCCAAACAGACCGTTAGGCTAAGGACTTCATCTGAAAGGGTTGGATAGCTATCAGAGGAGGTTGGTGGGAGGAGCTTTAGGAAGACGGCCTCCTCTGATAGGTATACATAGTAGGTATTATGGTAATAGCTACAAGCTACACTTTGCCCTCTACTATGTGGCAAATTTTGCCATATTGCTCACACCTATCCAATCTTTTCAGATCTTCACAAGTCCATATGAGTATGTAAGAATAATACATTATTTAAGAATTGGAAATATTCCTTGTGCTGCATATGCTGTACTGTAACGCCATTAGCTGTTACATTAAGCAACAGCTTCTCTTTCTGGGGTCCGTGAGAGATCACACTCAATGGCCAGGTCTTATAATATTAACACTGGAACATTCTAAAAGGTTTAATATTAACACTGGAACATTCTAAAAGGTTTGATTATAAAACTGGAACATTCTAAAAGGTTTGATTATAACACTGGAACATTCTAAAAGGTTTGATTATAACACTGGAACGTTCTAAAAGGTTTGATTATAACACTGGAATGTTCTATACAATTTGATTATAACACTGGAACATTCTAAAATGTTTGATTATAACACTGGAACATTCTAAAAGGTTTGATTATAACACTGGAACATTCTAAAAGGTTTGATTATAAAACTGGAACATTCTAAAAGGTTTGATTATAACACTGGAACATTCTAAAAGGTTTGATTATAACACTGGAACATTCTAAAAAGGTTTGATTATAAAACTGGAACATTCTAAAAGGTTTGATTATAACACTGGAACATTCTAAAAGGTTTGATTATAACACTGGAACATTCTAAAAGGTTTGATTATAACACTGGAACATTCTAAAAGGTTTGATTATAACACTGGAAAATTCTAAAAGGTTTGATTATAACACTGGAACATTCTAAAAGGTTTGATTATAACACTGGAACATTCTAAAAGGTTTGATTATAACACTGGAACGTTCTATACAGTTTGATTATAACACTGGAACATTCTAAAAGGTTTGATTATAACACTGGAACATTCTATACAGTTTGAGTATAACAAATCAAATCAAAGTTAAGTTATCAAATCACAGTGAAATGCTTACTTACAGGCTCTAACCAACAGTGCAAAAAAAGTGTTAGGTAAATAATAGGTAAGTAAAGAAATAAAAGCAACAGTAAAAAGGCAGTGAAAAATAACAGTAGCGAGGCTATATACAGTAGAGGGGCTATAACAGTAGTGAGGCTATAATAGTAGTGAGGCTATAACAGTAGTGAGGCTATATACAGTAGTGAGGCTATATACAGTAGAGAGGCTATATACAGTAGAGAGGCTATAACAGTAGAGAGGCTATATACAGTAGAGAGGCTATAACAGTAGAGAGGCTATATACAGTAGAGAGGCTATATACAGTAGAGAGGCTATATACAGTAGAGAGGCTATATACAGTAGAGAGGTTATATACAGTAGAGAGGCTATATACAGCAGCGAGGCTATATACAGTAGTGAGGTTATAACAGTAGTGAGGTTATAACAGTAGTGAAGCTACATACAGACACCGGTTAGTCATGCTAATTGAGGTAGTATGTACATGTAGATATGGTTAAAGTGACTATGCATATATGATGAACAGAGAGTAGCAGTAGCGTAAAAGAGGGGTCGGTGGGTGGAGGGACACAATGCAGATTGCCCGGTTAGCCAATGTGCGGGGGCACTAGTTGGTCGGGCCAATGGAGGTAGTATGTACATGAATGTATAGTTCTAGTGACTATGCATATATGGTAAACAGAGAGTAGCAGCAGCGTAAAAGAGGGGTTGGGGGGGGGGGGGGGCACAATGCAAATAATCAGTGTAGCCACTGAAAGGTTCTATAAGGCTCCTATTATAACACCAGTATACTGCGTCACACAGGACCACAATATGGAAAAGGACTGGGATTACAAAACAACCCTGTAAATCCTTTCCACGTTGTAATAGCTTGGAAAATAAAATGAGACATTTACACATCGCTAAGCTTACCCTAAAGCGTCGACTGAAAGCAGAAAAAACAAACATCCAACCAAATCAGGAAAAAGGTACACACAAATATCAACATAAACCATAAATAACATAAAATGCTATAAATGTAACCAGATTGTTCTTCAAAAACACACATACTGAAATCCTGATGACATTTACCTTTGCCGTGCAGTTGACATAGGGATCTCCACGCGGCTTCAGCCCAATGATCTGTGAATGGAAAACTAATTAATCAATCAACCAATCAGAGAGCCGAAATAAGACAATAGGCACATTAAAACCATTATTATGTGGTCTACTCTGAGTAATCCAATGATATAGAAACACAGACAAGGATAAGACTGTAAAACACACTAATAGAGAATGACAACAAAGAGAAGCAAATAAAAATAACTAGATTGAGGAGAAGGAAAGAAATCCACTATGGGCTAATGTCACCTATTGATTCATGTCACCTACTGATTCATGTCACCTACTGATTCATGTCACCTATTGATTCATGTCACCTACTGATTCTTGTCACCTACTGATTCATGTCACCTATTGATTCATGTCACCTACTGATTCATGTCACCTACTGATTCATGTCACCTATTGATTCATGTCACCTACTGATTCATGTCACCTACTGATTCATGTCACCTACTGATTCATGTCACCTATTGATTCATGTCACCTACTGATTCATGTCACCTACTGATTCATGTCACCTACTGATACATGTCACCTACTGATTCATGTCACCTACTGATATGTACAATAGCTCGAGGCTCTTGTGAATGTGTCCACTGAAAAATGTATTTGAATTGGGACTAGTGAACTACACAGCACTGCCTTGAATTGTTTTATTGTTATTATTTTTATTTCACCTTTATTTAACCAGGTAGGCAAGTTGAGAACAAGTTCTCATTTACAACTGCGACCTGGCCAATATAAAGCAAAGCAGTGCGACACAAACAACACAGAGTTGCACATGGAATAAAGAAGCGTACAGTCAATAACACAATAGGAAAAAAGAAAGTCTATATACAGTGTGAGCAAATGGCGTGAGGAGGTAAGGAAATAAATAGGCCACAGTAGCAAAGTAATTACAATTTAGCAATTTAACACTGGAGTGATAGATGAGCAGATGATGATGTGCAAGTAGTGATACTGGTGTGCAAAAAGAGCAGAAAAGTAAATAAAAACAATATGGGGATGAGGTTGGTAGATTGGATGGGCTATTTACAGAGGGACTATGTACAGCTGCAGCGATCGGTTAGCTGCTCAGATAGCTGATGTTTAAAGTTAGTGAGGGAAATATAAGTCTCCAGCTTCAGCAATTTTTGCAATTCGTTCAAGTCATGGCAGCAGATAACTGGGAGGAAAGGCGGCCAAAGCAGGTGTTGGCTTTGGGGATGACCAGTGAGATATACCTGCTGGAGCGCTTTCTACGGGAGGGTGTTGTCATCGTGACCAGTGAGCTGAGATAAGGCAGAGTTTAATCTAGCATCGATTTACAGAAGACCTGGAGCCAGTGGATCTGGCGATGAATATGTAGCGAGGGCCAGCCGACTAGAGCATACAGGCCGCAGTGGTGGGTGGTATAAGGGGCTTTGGTAACAAAATGGATGGCACTGTGATAGACTGCACCAGTTTGCTGAGTAGAGTGTTGGAGGCTATTTTGACATCACTGAAGTCGAGGATCGGCAGGATAGTCAGATTTACGAGGGTATGTTTGGCGGCGTGAGTGAAGGAGGCTTTGTTGCGAAATAGGAAGCCGATTCTAGATTTAATTTTGGATTGGAGATGTTTAATATGAGTCTGGAAGGAGACTTTACAGTCTAGCCAGACACCTAGGTATTTGTAGTTGTCCACATATTCTAAGTTAGAACCGTTAATTGGGTCGGCACCAGAGGAGACTGCTGAGGGGAGGACAGCCCATAATAATGGCCTGGAACAGAATGAATGGAATGGCATCAAACCCATGGAAACCATGTGTTTGATGTGTTTGATACCATTCCACTGATTCCGCTCCAGCCATTGCCACAAGCCCGTCCTCCCCAATTAAGGTGCCACCAACCTGTGGTCTGCACTTATCCAATGTGCACCTCATTAGGACCCAACTGTATTGACTTCAATTACATGCATCCAAGGAAAGAGTCTTGGCTTCGTCCCAATTCTCTACCATTTTCCCAAAATGTGCACTTGCACAATCCCCATCAAGGCTTGAACAATGGTAGAAACTCCATACAGCCAATACTTACACCAATACAATGCTTTAATCCATGGCAGTGTGTAAGCACACACTTTGGAATGGCAATATATTTTAGGGTCACAACCATGTATTTATAGACAAGAGGGAAAAGGAGGAGGTACCCTATTCATTTTGAGGAGGACACATGGTCTCCCCTCAGCGTAACCGAAGGTAGAGTCGGACAGGCCGGAGCAGCGGCTCAGAGAGCTCCTCTTGAACTGACAGGCCTTCCTCTGCTCGCCCACCTCTCCCTCTTGCTCAAAGTAGACCCCTGCCGTGCACGCCTCATTCCTCTCCTGCTCCGTGTCATTGTACTCTGAGAAAAGACAATAACGACAGATTTCTTTTCATTTCTGTCGACAACCCAGACAGCAAAGTGCTTCATTTGACACGTTTTGTTCGTTCATGCACAGATGATTGACAGTCAAACATTTTGATGTTTGTTCCTCGACTGCAGCTAGGTTGTTGAGATGAATAAGACATTGGCTACAAGAGAAACTCAGCCCAGGCTGATATTTTGTATGCGTAATTGTTAACGTATCATTTCATGCTAGTTTTAACCATCCTCCTATGCTTTGAAACATTGTTTCTCTGTATCTCTTATTGAAAATAACATTTACAATTGAGAGAGAGAGAGACAGAGAGAGAAAGAGAACGAGAGAGAGGGAGAAAGAGAAAGAGAGAGAGAGAGAAAGAGAGAGAGAGAGAGAGAGAGAGAGAGAGAATGAAGGCGAGTTAGAGAGAGAGCGAGAGAGAGAGAGAGAGAGAGAGAGAGAGAGAGAGAGAGAGAGAATGAAGGCAAGTTAGAGAGAGAGCGAGAGAGCGAGAGAGTGAGAGAGAGAGAGAGAGAGAGAGAGAGAGAGAGAGAGAAAGAGAGAGAGAGAGAAAGAATGAAGGCGAGTTAGAGAGAGAGCCAGAGAGAGAGAGAAGGGGCACAGATTTTGCAAGGAGACAAGATAAAAGACTAAAACTCACGTTGCAGGTAAGACTCTAAGGTCTGGACATACGTGCTGAACTGGAGAGGTTGTGATCTGTTAAACAGCATGTCCAATTGTTTTGGCCGGATGACCAACCCTAAGGGACAGAGGGTACAGTATGAGATCACAACTTCCTTCAGGGTCATCAAAACTACATGGTGAAAAATAGTTAAATCCACTAACACAGAAATCAGGGTCACCAATGTTGTGTGGTAAACCCATTAACACTTCCTTTGAAATATACCTTCATAAGGCCTTCATAACACATTCCCATCATACATACTACATTCATAACCATACATAACACATTCATAACCCATACATAACACATTCATAACCATACATAACACATTCATAACCATACATAACACATTCATAACCCATACATAACACATTCATAACCATACATAACACATTCATAACCATACATAACACATTCATAACCCATACATAACACATTCATAACCCATACATACCACATTCATAACCATACATAACACATTCATAACCATACATAACACATTCATAACCCATACATACCACATTCATAACCATACATAACACATTCATAACCATACATAACACATTCATAACCCATACATACCACATTCATAACCATACATAACACATTCATAACCATACATAACACATTCATAACCCATACATACCACATTCATAACCATACATAACACATTCATAACCATACATAACACATTCATAACCCATACATACCACATTCATAACCCATACATAACACATTCATAACCATACATAACACATTCATAACCATACATAACACATTCATAACCCATACATAACACATTCATAACCATACATAACACATTCATAACCATACATAACACATTCATAACCCATACATACCACATTCATAACCATACATAACACATTCATAACCATACATAACACATTCATAACCCATACATACCACATTCATAACCATACATAACACATTCATAACCATACATAACACATTCATAACCCATACATACCACATTCATAACCATACATAACACATTCATAACCCATACATAACACATTCATTACCATACAAACACATTCATAACCCATACATACCACATTCATAACATATATAACACATTTGTAACCCCTACATAACACATTCATAACCATACATAACACATTCATAACCCATACAAACACATTCATAACCCATACAAACACATTCATAACCCATACATAACACATTCATAATCCATACATACCACAATTATAACCCATATATACCACATTCATAACATTCATACCACATTCATAACCATACATAACACATTTATAATCCATACATACCACAATCATAACCCATACATACCACATTCATAACACATTCAGAACCTGTACATAACACATTCATAACCCATACATACCACATTCATAACCTATACATAACCCGTTCATAACATATTCATAGGTAGCCTTTAAATAAAGTGTATAAAGAGTTTGGCCATTACCATTGCAGTTCATACCAGAAATCCCATTATTCAACAGCAGCCGTATAGTATAGTGCCTACTGGGCAATATTGACCAATAGTAGTCCACAGGTTTCTCAGGTTTTAAAAAGTTGACTACCTGTCCCGAACCGACAGAATTTGGGCTCAAAATCAACTAAATACAGCACTTCTTGGATATTAGTTTTCCCTCAGAATGACCCTGTGCTTTAAAAATCTCCTAATAATCAAAAATCTTCCAATCTGATCAATTTAATGATTGATTGGTTGATTGATTGACTGACTGACTGATTGGTTGATTGATTGACTGATTGGTTATTAGATTTATTGGTTGGTTGGTTGATTGATTTATTGGTTGGTTGGTTGATTGGTTGGTTGATTTATTTATTTATTGGTTGATTGATTTATTGGTTGGTTGATTGATTGATTGGTTTATTGAATAAATCATTTAAACTGTGGTGCTACTTACCTGGGTGTGGCACCCGGTCGCGGTACTTTGGCACATAGTCGTCTAGCGTCAGCAGCATGACCCAAATGGTGAGGACGAACATCCCAGCCAGGAAAGCATAGAACACCAAGTAGAACAGGAGGATGAGGCCTGGGGGAGAGAGAGAGAGAGAGAGAGAGAGAGAGAGAGAGGAGATTAGCACGACTCCAGACTGTGTTAGCCCTCAGAGCTAAAATCTAGGTCTACAAAAATCTGATCATACTGGGGTCGTTTGGTGAACTGCCTCTGGCATAGTGGCTTATTAATGTGTTTTAGATCATTCATCCTTATTAATGCGTTTTAGATCATTCATCCTTATTCATGTGTTTTACATCATTCATCCAAGTAAACATTAGTAATTTCAATGAGGACGGCTTTCAATGTAAAGAACTGGATAAGTAAGCAAGGAGAGATGAGGAACAATTTCAAGCCTGAACATTATGTTGTGCAAAGGTATGCATTTTGTTTTCTTACGATGATAGGCAGTATAATCAAAGATGACAGAACAGCCTAGCAATTTGATTGACAGATCCAAGTCTGAACCCTTATGAAATGACAGGGCTGCCCATGGGTGCTGGGAACTGGGAACCCGCATAAGCTTTATGCTGTGTTCACGTCATGTCAGGAACTCAGAAATACGCTCTTCCGACTGGGGCTAATACACATGAACGCCCCTCCAACTCGTAATTACGACTAGGAAACGGGGGTATGATCTCTTGACCCCGGTCTATCCCACATGATGAACTTTGACATCAGGCACCACTGAAAAATGTCAACAAAAATGACCGCGATTTCGGCTGTCAATGGTCAGAATGGTTATTGCGTTCCCTCTCGAGCTCCTAGCACGTGAACCTTCCTCCGAAGTAGACAAGTCGTTCTTCCGATCACTCTCACATGAGGTGAATGCGGCATTACAAATAAATATCGATCCAGCCCATCCCCAATAATGAATAGATAATTCCAACCCTGCAGAAATGTTGTATTTGTAATGTCTATTCATGTAAATGAATGTTTATTGCTTAGCCAATATAATATTATATCGGGTGTAAGCATTCCATTGAACGAGGTGGGCTTTAACATTCACCTAGACCTACCATGCAAACAGACAGTCAGGTTGTTCACCACACTCGGTCTACAGTCTACACAGTCAGGTTGGTCACCACACAAGGTCTACAGTCTACACAGTCAGGTTGTTCACCACACTAGGTCTACAGTCTACACAGTCAGGTTGGTCACCACACTAGGTCTACAGTCTACACAGTCGGGTTGGTCACCACACTAGGTCTACAGTCTACACAGTCAGGTTGTTCACCACACTCGGTCTACAGTCTACACAGTCAGGTTGGTCACCACACTAGGTCTACAGTCTACACAGTCAGGTTGGTCACCACACTAGGTCTACAGTCTACACAGTCAGGTTGGTCACCACACTAGGTCTACAGTCTACACAGTCAGGTTGGTCACCACACTAGATCTACAGTCTACGCAGTCAGGTTGGTCACCACACTAGATCTACAGTCTACACAGTCAGGTTGGTCACCACACTCGGTCTACAGTCTACACAGTCAGGTTGTTCACCACACTCGGTCTACAGTCTACACAGTCAGGTTGGTCACCACACTAGGTCTACAGTCTACACAGTCAGGTTGGTCACCACACTAGGTCTACAGTCTACACAGTCAGGTTGGTCACCACACTAGGTCTACAGTCTACACAGTCAGGTTGGTCACCACACTCGGTCTACAGTCTACATAGTCGTCGTCCCCCCCCCCCCCCCCCATCCAGCCACTGAAAAATCCTCTTCCACTCTCCTCCGACATGTTCCCATCATGCACCGGCAGGGAAAGCCAATTGACCTTGACAAGTATGCTAATGTGGGCAGCCATGCTGCCGTTGCAGTGGGAGGAGGAGTTCTGACAGCGTGAGGGAGGAGCATCCCACAGCACCGCACAGGGTCAATACTTGCTGCTAGCTACCATATATAGAGCCAGCTCGGCTCACCATCTTCAAAGAAAACAAAGACTACTGCTTTTAAAATTGAGGATATAAATTCCAGAAATGAGAAATCTACATTTTATTTCCATATGTTCTTTGTGTCGGTAGTGTATCTCATCTGTAACACAAGTGGAAGGTCTTCGCATAATCATGTTAGCTGGATGTTAGATAGTCATAAACTGGTCTGTTCCAGGGAATTCACAGGCACACACACACACAAACACACACACACACACACACACACACACACACACAGCCACACACACAGCCACACACACAGCCACACACAGCCACACACAGCCACAAACACTGATGTACACTACAGAGCAGATATTTCTGATTTCTGAGACGGGAGCAATCATTTAATTTATGATCTTAAGAATTAATATCATTTGCTTATAGCTTATCATACTAATTATTATTTTTTTTACCAAAGACCCATCTTCTATCTCATATTTCAGTTGTAGCCTATAAGGCTACTTGTGGTCTCAATGGAAATACACTGAGTATTTGGCTGTAATTATTATTCATACAGGTGGGCTAGTCTCATTTATCGGTCTTGAGCTTATCAGAGCTGAAATGGACAAGCTGTCTCTCTCTCTCTCACACACACACACAATCACACACACACACAGACCACACACATACATACATACAAAACCAACTAGACATAAATAGATTGTGATGATTGAGACCATGAATGCATAGGTGGATATTATATAATATTACTGATGCGTTATTAGGCTATATGTGACAATATGCACATCAAAACTGAATAGCCTGCAATATGATAAATCATAAAAATGTGGTTTTCGACTGTGGGCTATGGCTCCAGGTTTTCTTACCCCAGCTCTTCGCTGTGCGCCCACAAAACTCCCCGGTCCTTGGGTTGAAGATGGAATCTTTCCAGTTTCCAGCATTCTCATCCTCTTTCGCCGTCGGTTTGACTTCGTTGCTTGCCATGGTGGAAATTTGTATTTTTCCTTATTAAAAATACGAGGAACAGCGGGCGATAGGATGAGGAGAAATCAGGGATGTAGGCGGTATGTGATTGGATCAGTGGTTGGAATGGAGTCCAGCGGCAGAGTGAGGCAAGATTGCGCTTTGTTAAAAAAATAAAATAATTAAAAAGCGAAAAATCTGTGACGTTTTCTGCAACTAGCGTCAGCCTCGCTCCGCTACTCAATGCGGTACGGGTACGGTTACAATAGAAGAACGGCTTGGACAGTGTAGCCTAGATTTGTAGACACGCTAGAATAACGCGGCATTTATCCAGTTTTCCATTGCCTGAGAAAATGAGAGAATGGCGTACCTAACAAATGAGACGAAAACTGTACAGATTATGATGATGCCAATGATATTTAGACAGTAGACCTATGCTTCCTATACAGTAAATAGGCTTTTAATATGATTCTGCTTGTGGTTGAAGTAGCTTAGCACACCTGAACATGCATTCATTTGGCTACAGATCAAAATGTGTGTGGTGTGTTGAGAATGAGCAACACATAGGGGATCAATCTACTATCGTGTGTGTGTGCGCGTGTGAGGACCCCCTAACACCACAATAGTTGAGACATACAGTACCAGTCAAAAGTTTGGACACACCTACACATTCAAGGGTTTTTCTTTATTTTTTACATTGTAGACTAATAGTGAAGACATCAAAACTATTAAATACAACTTTTGGAATAATGTAGTAACCAACAAAGTGTTAAACAAATCAAAATATATTTTAGATTTTAGATTCTTCAAAGTAGCCACCCTTTGCCTTGATGACAATGTTGCACACTCTTGGCATTTTCTTAACAATCTTCACCTGGAATGCTTTTCCAACATATGTGGGATGGAGTTCCCACATATGCTGAGCACTTGTTGGCTGCGTTTCCTTCACTCTGCAGTCCAACTCATCCTCAACAATCTCAATTGGGTTGGGGTGACTGTGGAGGCCAGGTCATCTGATGCAGCACTCCATCACTCTCCTTCTTGGTCAAATAGCCCTTACACAGGCTGGAGGTGTGTTGGGTCATTGTCCTGTTGAAAATCAAATGATAGTCCCACTAAGCGCAAACCAGATGGGATGGCGTATCACTGCAGAATGCTGTTGTAGCCATGCTGGTTAAGTGTGCCTTGAATTCTAAACAAATCACTGACAGTGTCACCAACAAATCCCCCCCACACCATCACACGTCCTCCTCCATGCTTCAAGGTGGGAACCACACATGCGGAAATCATCCGTTCACCTCCTCCATGCTTCAAGGTGGGAACCACACATGCGGAAATCATCCGTTCACCTCCTCCATGCTTCAAGGTGGGAACCACACATGCGGAAATCATCCGTTCACCTACTCTGCGTCTCACAAAGACAAGAATCTCACATTTGGACTCATCAGACCATAGGACAGATTTCCACCAGTCTAATGTCCATTGCTCGTGTTTCTTGGTCCAAGCAAGTCTCTTCTTCTTATTGGTCCGTTAGTAGTGATTTCTTTGCAGGAATTTGACCATAAAGGCCTGATTCACGCAGTATTCACAGTATTCGCAGTATTCACGCAGCAAGTCGGTTAGGACATCTACTTTGTGCATGACACAAGTAATTTTTCCAACAATTGTTTACAGAGATATTATTTCACTTATAATTCAATGTATCACAATTCCAGTTGGTCAGAAATGTACATACACTAAGTTCACTGTGCCTGTAAACAGCTTGGAAAATTCCAGGAAATTATATCATAGCTTTAGAAGCTTCTGAAATGCTAATCGACATAATCTGAGCCAATTGGAGGTGTACCTGTGGATGTATTTCAAGGCCTACTTTCAAACTCAGTGCCTTGACATCATGGGAAAATCAAAAGAAATCAGCCAAGACCTCAAAAAAAAAATTGTAGACCTCCACAAGTCTGGTTCATCCATGGGAGCAATTTCCAAATGCCTGAAGGTGCCACGTTCATCTGTACAAACAATAGTACGGAAGTATAAACACCATGGGACCACGCAGCGGTCATACCGCTCAGGAAGGAGACGCGTTCTGTCTCCTAGAGATGAACGTACTTTGATATGAAAAGTGCAAATCAATCCCAGAACAACAGCAAATGACCTTGTGAAGATGCTGGAAGAAATGGGTACAAAAGTATCTATATCCACAGTTAAACGAGTCCTATATCGACATAACCTGAAAGGCTTCTAAGCAAGGTAGAAGCCACTTCTCCAAAACCACCATAAAAAAGCCAGACTACGGTTTGCAGCTGCACATGGAGACAAAGATCATACTTTTTGGAGAAATGTCCTCTGGTCTGATGAAACAAAAATGTAACTGTTTGGCCATAATGACCATCGTTATGTTTGGAGGAAAAAGGGGGAGTCTTGCAAGCCGAAGAACACCATCCCAACCGTGAAGAACAGGGGTGGCAGCATCATGTTGTGGGGGTGCTTTGCTGCAGGAGGGACTGGTGCACTTCACAAAATAGATGGCATCATGAGGAAATAAAATTATGTGGATACATTGAAGCAACATCTCAAGACATCAGACAGGAACTTAAAGCTTGGTCGCAAATGGTTCTTCCAAATGGACAATGACCCCAAGCATAATTCCAAAGTTGTGGCAAAATGGCTTAAGGACAACAAAGTCAAGGTATTGGAGTGGCCCTCACAAAGCCCTGACCTCAATCCTATAGAAAATGTGTGGGCAGAACTGAAAAAGTGTGTGCGAGCAAGGAGGCCTACAAACATGACTCAGTTACACCAGCTCTGCCATGAGGAATGGGCCATAATTCACCCAACTTATTGTGGGAAGCTTGTGGAAGGCTACCCGAAACATTTGACCCAAGTTAAACAATTTAAAGGCAATGCTACCAAATACTAATTGAGTGTTTGTAAACTTCTGACCTACTGGGAACGTAATGAAATAAATAAAAGCTGAAATAAATAATTCTCTCTACTATTATTCTGTCATTTCACATTCTTAAAATAAAGTGATGATCCTAACTGACCTAAGACCGGGAATTTTTACTAGGATTAAATGTCAGGAATTGTGGAAAACTGAGTTTAAATGTATTTGGCTAAGGTGTATGTAAACGTCCGACTTCAACTGTATTTGGGCTGCAATGTCTGAGGCTGGTAACTCTAATAAACGTATCCTCTGCATCAGAGGTAACTCTGGGTCTTCCTTTCTTGTGGCTGTCCTCATGAGAGAAGGTTTCATCATAGCGCTTGATGTTTTTTTTTCTCATTGCTTATTTGAGCTGTTCTTGCCATAATATGGACTTGGTCTTTTACCAAATACAGCTATCTTCTGTATACTCCCCCACCTTATGATAACACAACTGATTGGCTCAAACGCTTTAAGAAGGAAAGAAATTCCACAAACTAACTTTTAAAAAGGCACACCTGTTCATTTAAATGCATTACAGGTGACTACCTCATGAAGCTGGTTGAGAGAATGCCAGGAGTGTGCAAAGCTGTTGTCAAGGCTCGCCTGGTTCACCAACTACTTTGCAGACAGAGTTCAGTGTGTCAAATCGGAGGGCATGTTGTCCGGACCTCTGGCAGTCTCTATGGGGGTACCACAGGGTTCAATTCTCGGGTCGACTCTTTTCTCTGTATATATCAATGATGTAGCTCTTGCTGCGGGTGATTCCCTGATTTACGAAAACGACACCATTCTGTATACTTCTGGCCCTCCAAACAAGCTTCAATGCCATTCAACACTCTTTCCTTGGCCTCCAACTGCTCTTAAACACTAATAAAACCAAATGCATGCTTTTCAACCGTTCGCTGCCCGCACCTGCTTGCCCAACTAGCATCACCACCCTGGACGGTCCCGACCTAGAATATGTGGACAACTATAAATACCTAGTTGTCTGGTTAGACTGTAAACTCTCCTTCCAGACTCATATTAAACATCTCCAATCCATAATCAAATCTAGAATCGGCTTTCTATTTTGCAACAAAGCCTCCTTCACTCACGCCGCCAAACTTACCCTAGTAAAACTGACTATCCTACCGATCCTTGACTTCGGTGATGTCATCTACAAAATAGCTTCCAATACTCTACTCAGCAGACTGGATGCAGTCGAACACAGTGCCATCCGTTTTGTTACCAAATCACCTCATACCACCTACCACTGCGACCTGTATGCTCTAATCGGCTGGCCCTCGCTACATATTCATCACCAGACCCACTGGCTCCAGGTCACCTACAAGTCTATGCTAGGTAAAGCTCCGCCTTATCTCAGTTTACTGGTCACAATAACAACACCCACCCATAGCACGCGCTCCAGCAAGTATATCTCACTGATCATTCCCAAAGCCAACACCTCATTTGGCCGCCTTTCCTTCCAGTTCTCTGCTGCCAGTGACAGGAACGAATTGCAAAAATCGCTGAAGTTGGAGACTTTTATTTCCCTCACCAACTTTAAACATCAACTATCTGAGCAGCTAACTGATCGCTGCAGCTGTACATAGTCCATCTGTAAATAGCCCACCCAATCTACCTACCTAATCCACGTAGTGTTTTTATTTTATTTACTTTTCTGCTCTTTTGCACAACAGTATCTCTACTTGCACATCATCATCTGCTCATTTATCCCTCCAGTGTTAATCTGCTAAATTGTAATCCTTCGCTACTATGGCCTATTTATTGCCTACCTCCTCATGCCTTTTGCACACACTGTATATAGACTTCATTTTCTCTATTGTGTCATTGTCTTGTTTATTGTGTTATTGGCTTGTTTATTGTTTACTCCATGTCTTGTTTATTGTTTACTCCATGTGTAACTCTGTGTTGTTGTCTGTGTCACACTGCTTTGCTTTATCTTGGCCAGGTCGCAGTTGTAAATGAGAACTTGTTCTCAACTGGCTTACCTGGATAAATAAAAAGTGAAATAAAAAATAAAAATGAGACAGATATTTCACCGGATGTATAAATGTGAAGCATCTGCTTGGCGTTCGCGCGTAGTGAGGAAGCCCAGCCTGCCTGGGTAGATAAAGGTGGGGGAAAAAACATTGTATGGTTGGTTGGTAGTTGGTTGGTTGTCTGTCTGTCTGTCTCTCATACTATGCTACTGTAGGCTACATACTATGCTACTGTGGACTACATACTATGCTACTGTGGACTACATACTATGCTACTGTGGACTACATACTATGCTACTGTGGCCTACATACTATGCTACTGTGGACTACATACTATGCTACTGTGGCCTACATACTATGCTACTGTGGACTACATACTATGCTACTGTGGACATACTATGCTACTGTGGCCTACATACTATGCTACTGTGGACTACATACTATGCTACTGTGGACTACATACTATGCTACTGTGGACTACATACTATGCTACTGTGGACTACATACTATGCTACTGTGGACTACATACTATGCTACTGTGGACTACATACTATGCTACTGTGGGCTACATACTATGCTACTGTGGACTACATACTATGCTACTGTGGACTACATACTATGCTACTGTGGACTACATACTATGCTACTGTGGACTACATACTATGCTACTGTGGACTACATACTATGCTACTGTGGACTACATACTATGCTACTGTGGACTACATACTATGCTACTGTGGACTACATACTATGCTACTGTGGACTACATACTATGCTACTGTGGACTACATACTATGCTACTGTGGACTACATACTATGCTACTGTGGACTACATACTATGCTACTGTGGGCTACATACTATGCTACTGTGGCCTACATACTATGCTACTGTGGACTACATACTATGCTACTGTGGACTACATACTATGCTACTGTGGACTACATACTATGCTACTGTGGACATACTATGCTACTGTGGACTACATACTATGCTACTGTGGACATACTATGCTACTGTGGACTACATACTATGCTACTGTGGACTACATACTATGCTACTGTGGCCTACATACTATGCTACTGTGGCCTACATACTATGCTACTGTGGGCTACATACTATGCTACTGTGGGCTACATACTATGCTACTGTGGGCTACATACTATGCTACTGTGGACTACATACTATGCTACTGTGGACTACATACTATGCTACTGTGCCCTACATACTATGCTACTGTGGGCTACATACTATGCTACTGTGGACTACATACTATGCTACTGTGGACTACATACTATGCTACTGTGGACTACATACTATGCTACTGTAGACTACATACTATGCTACTGTAGACTACATACTATGCTACTGTGGGCTACATACTATGCTACTGTGGGCTACATACTATGCTACTGTGGACTACATACTATGCTACTGTGGACTACATACTATGCTACTGTAGACTACATACTATGCTACTGTGGGCTACATACTATGCTACTGTGGACTACATACTATGCTACTGTGGACTACATACTATGCTACTGTGGACTACATACTATGCTACTGTGGCCTACATGCTTAAATATTTGGTGCTTTTAACAATTGCAGTTGCCATGGAAATACAGAATAACTTAAATACAATGTAAGATGGCTGAGTAAGAGAGAGAGAGAGAGAGAGAGAGCGAGAGGGAGGGGGAGAGAGAGAGAGATAAAGATAGCACAGAATCCTATCACAGTAGGATTTGTGGACCCAAGGGGAGAGTGAAGTACAGCTATCAAACATAATTACCACCAAGGCCACACGCCAACCCGCATGCGGGTGTGTTGATGTGCCCTTTAGCAAGGCACTTCATCTGCTACAGGGTTGATTTGAAAATCAATGTGAAACAAGACAAATATCTGCAACCACCAAATTAAAAGGGAAAGAGAAGTCAGATGTACAACTGAATCTTCCACATTTGAACCGTGTCTTCTGCATTTAACTCATCCCCTCTTAATCGTCATCCACGTCTTCGCCGCCCGGGGGAACAGTGGGGGTTAACGGCCTTGTCCAGGGGCAGAACGACAGATTTTGACCTTGTCAGCTCGGGGATTTGATCCAGCAACCTTTCGGTTACTGGCCCGACACTCTAACCACTAGGTTACCTGCCGCTTCTCACTCAAGCACTCACACACTTAAGCAAATGGATTCTCTGGCACACAGAGTAAATATGTTATGCCATATTGAGATTAGTGTATTGATTCATGGCCCAGGTCTCTGACTCTAACACATTTACCCTGCGACATCAACCCACAGGCAAAACAGGACCTGTGTGTATGTGTCAGCAAGAGGGAGATCATACACACTCACACTCCTCTCATTGTCTTCAGAGCCCTTCTCTGTGTGCCCAATTAGTTTCCCCCCGCTCTCTCTCATACCAGCACAATGAGCAAGAATACAGTAAAAAAAAAATCTCTCAATTCATCTGTCCGTTGCCGTGGCAACAGTGACAGCATCACTGCCGCTGACGAGAGCCAATCATTAAAATGGCATCTGAGGGCTCTATTTCCCACAAGTCTCTGGGTGCAAGTGATTTCCCATAAACCTCTGCTCTAAGCCAATTGACCAACTTTCTGTGGAACTGCATTTCCCATGTTTTTAGGGGCTGACAGTCTCCTCTGGGAAGTACATTTTCAATGTGTTCCATGCCAATATGCCAATGTTTAGCAGGACATCAACGAAAAAGTTAAAGCAGAAAGAGACAGTGATTCAGCACAGGCTAGTAATTGACCACAAAGTACAATAATTTATATAATGTACATTTTTAATGTTACTATTAACCGTGTAACCATTATTACACAACACTATTCTCCCAATTGTATCCACAGACAAATGGTTAACGATGTATAGACAAATCAAAAATGTATTGTGCTTACAAGTAAGTACTTGGCAACTGTTTTAAGAACAGTTATACATAAAGAGTAGGGTGTCAAATAGTCTTGTTCAAGTGTAAAAACATCAGCATCCTATTTGTTAACATGTCATCTCCTGCATTTGATGTTCTTTGGGGAATAAAAAGGTAGGCAGGCAACAGAATTGGAGAGAGATGGATAGCAATACAAAATAGATTTGTAAAAATGTCACAAATATCCAATAGTACATTAGGGTATGGTGGCCCATAAGGGCCAGAATTAAGCAGCACAATCTCCATGTAGGCTGTTCGAAGCACTCAATCCATTGAAATGCCAGAAACATGGACAACAGATACTTTCTCTTAGTTCATAAGTGAACACGGGGCTAAAGTAACACTGTGCAATATTCCTTTCCAATAACAGTTCAAGTCTTTCCAATTCATGTAAACCACAATCACAATAATCAGTGTCTGTAAGAACATTAAACATATATAAAAATAAGTGTTTTACCGATTCAAGCATGCAGGCAAATGAGGGTTGATTCTCAAAAGTATTATATTATGTCATTCTATCAAATCCTATAGTCTCCTTGTCACCTTTCCTTCGTTCATTACGCTGCTCTGGAAAAGTTCTGGATCAGTGAAAACAAGTGTCCCAGTGACCTACCGCTGTACACGACCCTCGTGTTAGTGCAGAGACAGAGGAGGGTAGACAAGGAGAGGAAACCTTTTGAGAGCCAACAATATATGCATCATATGCATAGAATTGTCCATGGTGTTCCTGAACTCTGTTGAAAAGCAGTGACAAGCTCCCTCTCCTGGACAAGGGGGGCACTGACACGGTCTACCAACACTGACTGATTAAAAGATTGTGTAATAATTTACTTCATGCCTTCAGTATAATGCTTTATATCTTGTTATAAGTATGTATGAGCCTTTATAGAGCCTTTACATGACTTCTAATATGTTATTTCTCTCTATGTTTATTTATTTTATTGATTTATTCAACTAGGCAAGTCAGTTAGGAACAAATTCTTATTTACAATGACGGCCTACCAAAAAGCAAAAAGGCCGGGGATGGACTGGGATTAAAAACAAACATCACGACAAGAGAGACAACACTACATAAAGAGAGACCTAAGACAACATAGCATGGTAGCAACACAACATGACAACACAGCATGGTAGCAACACAACATGACAACACAGCATGGTAGCAACACAACATGACAACACAGCATGGTAGCAACACAACATGACAACACAGCATGGTAGCAACACAACATGACAACATGGTAGCAACACAACATGACAACATGGTAGTAACACAACATGACAACAACATGGTAGCAAAACAACATAACAACAACATGGTAGTAACACAACATGACAACAACATGGTAGCAACACAACATGACAACAACATGGTAGCAACACAACATGACAACAACATGGTAGCAACACAACATGACAACAACATGGTAGTAACACAACATGACAACAACATGGTAGCAACACAACATGACAACAACATGGTAGCAACACAACATGACAACAACATGGTAGCAACACAACATGACAACAACATGGTAGTAACACAACATGACAACAACATGGTAGCAACACAACATGACAACAACATGGTAGCAACACAACATGACAACAACATGGTAGCAACACAACATGACAACAACATGGTAGCAACACAAAACACGGTACAAACATTATTGGGCCCAGACAACAGCACAAAGGGCAAGAAGGTAGAGACAACAATACATCACACAAATCAGCCACAACTGTTAGTAAGTGTCCATGATCGAGTCTTTGAATGAAGATAATGAGAAAAAAAACTGTCTAGTTTGAGTGTTTGTTGCAGCTCGTTCCAGTCACTAGCTGCAGCGAACTGAAAAGAGGAACGACCCAGGGATGTGTGTGCTTTGGGGACCTGTAACAGAATGCTACTAGCACAACGGGTGTTGTATATGGAGGATGAAGGCTGCAGTAGATATGAGTGTTTGTTGCAGCTCGTTCCAGTCACTAGCTGCAGCAAACTGAAAAGAGGAACGAAACATATTGCTTTATTTATTTTACTAGAACAAATTCTTATTTACAAATACGGTCCAGGAACAGTGGGTTAACTGCCTTGTTCAGGGGCAGAACGACAGATTTTTACCTCGTCAGATCATAGATTCGATCTAGCAACCTTTGGGTTACTGGCCCAAACTCTAACCACTAGGCTACCAGCCACCTTAAGGTCCAAGTAGGTTTTTATTCAGGGTCAGAACAGTTCAAATGCGTTTACATTCTAGAACTTGTCAGGGAGGTACTCAGATCCAGACTCGGAGAAGAAACTAACGTCAGCAGGCCTGGCGTAAGCGTTTGGTCAGAGCAAGGAGTCTGGGTAACCAACCAGGCAATAGAGATAGTACACCGTAGAGAGCAGTTACTGCTGATTTCTGAGAAGGGACCATTCATTCAATTCATGACCATAAGAATGAATATAATTTGTTTATAGTTTATGATTCCAATTTTTTTTAAAGAAAACAATACAAATATATATATATATATGAAGGCCCACAGAAGGTGAGCCAATCTTGTATCTCATAAACTGTGTATTTATGGTCTCACTGGAAATACACAGAGTATTGGTCTCAATGGGAATCCATTGGTTCTAGCATGGGTGGATAGTAACCACCAGAGGTCACATGGTTTGGTTCAGTTTCCTCCATTCCAGTACTAGACACCTGGGTGGTGTCCATCAGACACAATGAAAACACTGGAACAGGGAGAGACTAGACACCTGGGTGGTGTCCATCAGACACAATGAAAACACTGGAACAGGGAGAGACTAGACACCTGGGTGGTGTCCATCAGACACAATGAAAACACTGGAACAGGGAGAGACCGGGCCCCCTCGTGGTGTCCATCAGACACAATGAAAACACTGGAACAGGGAGAGACTAGACACCTGGGTGGTGTCCATCAGACACAATGAAAACACTGGAACAGGGAGAGACTAGACACCTGGGTGGTGTCCATCAGACACAATGAAAACACTGGAACAGGGAGAGACTAGACACCTGGGTGGGGTCCATCAGACACAATGAAAACACTGGAACAGAGGGAGAGACTAGACACCTGGGTGGTGTCCATCAGACACAATGAAAACACTGGAACAGGGAGAGACTAGACACCTGGGTGGGGTCCATCAGACACAATGAAAACACTGGAACAGGGAGAGACTAGACACCTGGGTGGGGTCCATCAGACACAATGAAAACACTGGAACAGGGAGAGACTAGACACCTGGGTGGTGTCCATCAGACACAATGAAAACACTGGAACAGGGAGAGACTACTACGAGAAAGACAGTTTAGTTCACAGTCATGAAACGTTTAAAAAACATTTTCCTCGTGTGCTGTAATGAGTTAGGTAAGGTTGTATGGGGTCAAAATAATCTTGAGCGCCTGGCCAGGGCCTCAAGTCAAAAGGTCATAAGGTTCAGCAGCATTAGAGGTCCACTCGGTCCTAAAACCCAGTTCCAATATTTGTCAAATGCATCCTCCTTCGTCCTATCCTTCCTTCCTTGACATAGTCACTAATATAACACAGTTGGATTATACTACATCTTACAGATCTAGTCATGTCAGATAAGTGTTTACTTCAAATAATACGATTTAACAAACAAACAAAAATGTATTTTCCCATCTGTCCAACCCATGGACAGAGAGAATGAGATACTATTGAGAGGTCAGACATCATAGAGGCAGTCATTGGGCTTTGGTTAGCAGCACCAGAGGTCCCGTCTGTGCGTCCACCCAACTGTAAAGCCTACGTCCGTCTCACTGTCCTACGAGCCTCAGGGATTGCCGTACCAGTTCATGGAGCGTTTCAGCGCCTGTTCCCATCTCTGCAGAATGGGTGTGTACTCGCCCTCCGTGCCCCCATCACCCATTCTGTACAAATTCCGGGGTAGGAAGACTCGGTCAGTGCGCTGTAGTTTCTTCAGCTCCTCCTGACTCTTCCAGAAGCCTAGAGAGAGGCAGCGAGAGCAAGAGAGAAAGAGGCAGCGAGAGAGAGAGAGAGAGAGAGAGAGAGAGAGAGAGAGAGAGAGGCAGCGAGAGAGAGAGAGAGAGAGAGAGAGAGAGAGAGGCAGCGAGAGAGAGAGAGCGAGAGGCAGCGAGAGAGAGCGAGAGAGAGGCAGCGAGAGAGAGAGAGAGAGAGGCAGCGAGAGAGAGAGAGAGAGAGGCAGCGAGAGAGAGAGGTAGCGAGAGAGAGAGAGAGAGGCAGCGAGAGAGAGAGAGAGAGAGGCAGCGAGAGAGAGAGAGAGAGGCAGCGAGAGAGAGAGAGAGGCAGCGAGAGAGAGAGAGAGAGGCAGCGAGAGAGAGAGAGAGAGAGGCAGCGAGAGAGAGAGAGAGAGAGGCAGCGAGAGAGAGAGAGAGAGAGGCAGCGAGAGAGAGAGAGAGAGAGGCAGCGAGAGAGAGAGAGAGAGAGGCAGCGAGAGAGAGAGAGAGGCAGCGAGAGAGAGAGAGAGAGGGGCAGCGAGAGAGAGAGAGAGAGGCAGCGAGAGAGAGAGAGAGAGGCAGCGAGAGAGAGAGAGAGAGGCAGCGAGAGAGAGAGAGAGAGGCAGCGAGAGAGAGAGGCAGCGAGAGAGAGAGAGGCAGCGAGAGAGAGAGAGGCAGCGAGAGAGAGAGAGAGAGAGGCAGCGAGAGAGAGAGAGAGAGAGAGGCAGCGAGAGAGAGAGGCAGCGAGAGAGAGAGAGAGAGGCAGCGAGAGAGAGAGAGAGAGGCAGCGAGAGAGAGAGAGAGAGGCAGCGAGAGAGAGAGAGAGAGAGGCAGCGAGAGAGAGAGAGAGGCAGCGAGAGAGAGAGAGAGAGGCAGCGAGAGAGAGAGAGAGAGAGGCAGCGAGAGGCAGAGAGGCGGAGAGGGGGAGAGGGAGAGGGAGAGGAGAGAGAGAGAGAGGAGATTACGTTTCTATTGCAGTGATTCTAGGTCCCAAGAAACAAAGGGATATTCTGTTGAATCCGAAAATTAATCTTGATGGTTGTACAGTCATCTCAAACTGTGAAGGACCTCAGCGTTACTCTGGACCCTGATCTCTCTTTTGACGAACATTTCACGACGGTGTCAAGGACAGCTTTTTTCCATTTACGTAGTAACATTGCAAAAATCTGACATTTTCTGTCCAAAAATGAGGCAGAAAAATGTATCCATGCTTTTGTTACTTTTAGGTTAGTCTGCTGCAATGCTCAACTTTCCGGCTACTCGGATAAAGCACAAAATAAACTTCAGTTAGTGCTAAATACGGCTGCTAGAATCCTGACTAGAACCAAAAAATGTGATTATATTACTCCAGTGCTAGCCTCCTCCCTACAAGGGCTGATTTCAAGGTTTTACTGCTAACCTACAAAGCATTACATGGGCTTGGATGGGAATTTCTAAGCAAACAGCTGGAGGCAGGGCTTTCTCCTATAGAGCTCCATTGTTATGGAATGGTCTGCCTACCCACGTGAAAGACGCAGACTCGGTCTCAACCTTTAAGTCTTTATTGAAGACTCATCTCTTCAGTAGGTCATATGATTGAGTGTAGTTTGGCCCAGGAGTGTGAAGGTGAACGGAAAGGCACTGGAGCACTAGGACCATGCCTCAGGTCTACCTGGCATGATGACTCCTTGTTGTCCCCCGTCCACCTGGCCGTGCTGCTGCTCCAGTTTCAACTGTTCTGCCTGCGGCTATGGAACCCTGGAACCCTGATGTTCACTGTGATTACTATTATTTGACCATGCTGGTCATTTATGAACATTTGAACATCTTGGCCATGTTCTGATATAATCTCCACCCGGCACAGCCAGAAGAGGACTGGCCACCCCTCATAGACTGGTTCCTCTCTAGGTTTCTTCCTAGGTTTTGGCCTTTCTAGGGAGTTTTTCCTAGCCACCGTGCTTCTACACCTGCATTGCTTGCTGTTTGGGGTTTTAGGCTGGGTTTCTGTACAGCACTTTTATGTATCAGCTGATGTAAGAAGGGCTATATAAATAAATTTGATTCCAAACCTCTAAACCTCTCAATGTATTTGATCTACTCGAGAGCGAACAACACACTTTGTCTGTAAAAACGACTGCCCAAGCAAACAATCCCTTATTCTGCCTCAGTCTACCTAGTCCTACTTGTATAAGCAGCAGGACTCAATACCATTCTGGAAGATCTACCTGTGTGTGTGTTCATGTCGAATGTGAGTGTGAGTTCATGTCGAGTGTGTGTGTGTGTGTGTGTGTGTTCATGTCGAGTGTGTGTGTGTGTGTGTGTGTTCATGTCGAGTGTGTGTGTGTGTGTTCATGTCGAGTGTGTGCGGGACGTACCAACTTCCAGTCCAGCAACGAAGGCTGCCCCCAGGCAGGACATTTCGTGTTGGGTCGGCCGAGCGACCTTCCTGCCAAACAGGTCCGCCGTCAGCTGCATGACAAAGTCATTGGTACAAATGCCACCGTCCGCCCTGCATACACACAAATAATAAATCAGACACACATGCACCTCAGAATATAGAAATATCTTTTCACACTCCTGTCTCACACACACTAAACATTGAGGATTCATGATTGATAGACATATATATACAGTGCCTTGCGAAAGTATTCGGCCCCCTTGAACTTTGCGACCTTTTGCCACATTTCAGTCTTCAAACATAAAGATATAAAACTGTATTTTTTTGTGAAGAATCAACAACAAGTGGGACACAATCATGAAGTGGAACGACATTTATTGGATATTTCAAACTTTTTTAACAAATCAAAAACTGAAAAATTGGGCGTGCAAAATTATTCAGCCCCCTACAGCATACAATGACATTCTAAACGTTTCTGTGCTTCCAACTACGTGGCAACAGTTTGGGGAAGGTCCTTTCCTGAGGTTTGTGTTTGGTTTTAGCCAGACATAAGAGGACCCATCTCGTTCAAAAAGTGGACTCAAGTTTGCTTAAAAAAAGTACCTGGAAGCACCATGTCTTGCTGGGTCATGCAGCAAGACACAGTGATGCAGCAAGACACAGTGATGCAGCAAGACACAGTGATGCAGCAAGACACAGTGATGCAGCAAGACACAGTGATGCAGCAAGACACAGTGATGCAGCAAGACACAGTGATGCAGCAAGACACAGTGATGCAGCAAGACACAGTGATGCAGCAAGACACAGTGATGCAGCAAGACACAGTGATGCAGTAAGACACGTGATGCAGTAAGACACGTGATGCAGTAAGACACGTGATGCAGTAAGACACGTGATGCAGTAAGACACGTGATGCAGTAAGACAGGTGATGCAGTAAGACACATGATGCAGTAAGACACATGATCCAAAGCACACAACCAAGCCTACGTGAAAATGGCTAAAAAGCAACACATGTGAAGTTTTGGAACGGCCTAGTCAAAGTCCAGACCTAATCCCAATTGAGATGTTGTGGCAGGACTTGAAACGAGCAGTTCCTGCTTGAAAACCCACAAATGTTGCTGAGCTAAAGCAGTTCTGCATGGAAGAGTGGGACAAAATTCCTCCACAGCGAAGTGAGAGACTGATCAACAACTACAGGAAGCATTTGGTTTGAGTCATTGCAGCTAAAGGTGGAACAACTAGTTATTGAGTGAAAGGGGGCAAATACTTCTTCACGGCACTGTAGAGAGATCTGTAAAATCAGTAACAATCACCGATCAATACATCAATACCACAATACAATCTAAAGAATAGTTTGAGATGATCTGAAACGTATAGGGAGTACTCCACTGTAGGCCTACCTGATCTTCCTGATGGGAATGTGTGTTTCTCTAAGCATCGTCTCATAGAGCTGCTTGTTCCTACGAAATGGCACACACACACACACAAAACACACACATCAGTGTTAACCATCTTCAAATATACACGTGGACAGTTTATTATTAGGTACAGTTCACGAAAATGGATCGATCCTACAAAAGTGAGTCACGTGGCTGTGGCTTGCTATATAAAGCAGGCAGACAGGCATCGAGGCATTCAGTTACTGCTTGAATGGGTAAAATGAGTGACCTACTTTGAGAGTGGTATGATTGTCGTTGCCAGACTTTGAGACTTGTCCCGAAGCCACTCCTGCGTTGTCTTGGCTGTGTGGTTAGGATCATTGTCCTGTTGGAAGGTGAACTGTCGCCTTTTGGCAAACTCCAAGTGGGCTGTCATGGGTATTTTACTGAGGAGTGGCTTCCATCTGGCCACTCTACCATAAAGGCCTGATTGGTGGAAAGTTGCAGAGATGGTTATCCTTCATCTTCTGAAAGTTTCTCCCATCTCCACAGAGGAACTCTGGAGCTCTGTCAGAGTGACCATCGGGTTCCTGGTCACCTCCCTGACCAAGGCCCTCCTCCCCCAATTGCTCAGTTTGGCCATGTGGCCAGCTCTAGGAAGAGTCTTGGTGGTTCCAAACTTCTTCCATTTAAGAATTATGGAGGCCACTGTGTTCTTGGAGATCTTCAATGCTGCAGACATTTTTTGGTACCCTTCCCCAGATCTGTGCCTCGACCCAGATCTGGAGCTCTCTGGACAATTCCTTCGACCTCATGGCTTGGTTTTTGCTCGAACATGCACTGTCAACTGTGGGACTTTATATAGACAGGTGTGCCTTTCCAAATCATGTCCAATCAATTCAATTTAACAGGGTCTGAATAATTATTTAAATAAGGTATTTAATGTTTTTTATTTGTAATACATTTGCCAAAATTTCCAAAAAACGTTATTTTTTTTATTTGTCCGTTTTGAGGTGTTGTCTAGATTGCTGAGACAAATTTTGGACTTAATACATTTTATAACAAGGCTGTAACGTAACAAAATGTGGGAAAAGTGAAGGGGTCTGAATATTTTCCCGAAGGCACTGAACCTTCAGATAGATTACTTGGTCTTCAAAACACCATTTTGTCCCTTGTGCCCGCATTCATTTCACAATTAATTCATCTTTATCGATAAATTCAGAATTTATATTAATAACTTGACCAATATCGCCAACACATAGGCACGCACAAACTCTCAAGCAAACACACTGACCTAAATGCAACAGACTCCAGAATGGCTCGGACCAGGTGACTCTTGGTTGTGGATGGTTTTAGGCCCATGAAAGAGGCGCATGCTTTGGGATCATTTAAAGGAGCCTGGTGAACACACAAACACGTTAAACATACATAGTGAGGACACAACACTAACACTAACACACCATAGCTAGGGCCCTATAAAATCTACGATGTGGAGAACGTGAACAGAATCACGGAATCTAGATATTCTAATGGACTTCAACAATATTCAAAGAAATGTATTGAATTTATTACAAAATTAATTAACTTGCCCAAGTTAATCATGAGACATCAACCAAATGCAACAGTGATTTGTATTGTCCTGCAACGGCACAGCAATGTGTGCGTGTGGGTGGGGGGTACACGCGTATGTCTAAACTTTGTGTAGCCGATAGCGATGATGCTAATGATAACCTTCTGCTAGCAGAGAAAGAAAGGCTTTCCTAAAAACTCCTCAGTTAAATGTAAACTACAACGTAGCCTATATGCCTGGCAGAATGAGATCAGGATGATTCGCATCAATCCTGTGGCCATTTTGTTTTGCAAACTCTGCAATCACATGATCGCCACAGAAACACAGCTAGCCAAACAACGGTTTCAGGCTGCTGCACACTTCCATTACAGGATAACTACACCGAAAAATCTAAATGTATTGTATTGTTTTTTTTTACATAGACCGCAAAAGTGGACTCCTGATATGGTTTAATCATTGTTGTGGACATAGAACATCCAATTTTGTTGTTTTTCTATTTTTTTAAAAAAGTGCGATTTTGAAAGGCAAAACCAGAAAATAATAGGAAAAAACAGAAACCTGTAAATACAAAACTGAGAAAACGGAATTTGGGAAAACAGTAAACGGAATCAGGCAAAACATTGTACTGATTTTATAGGGCCCTACATATACACACACACACACACACACACACACACACACACACACACACATATATATATAAATAAATAACCAAACCCAAGAGCATATATAAACAACATTTCACAAACATAAACAAAGGCATATACACAAACACAACATTATTCCAGCATGTTTTGGGAGCGTAAACTCACATGAAATGAAACAAGAGACAAACTTACAAAAGCTGGTTGCACAAAGGTAGGCAGAGAAGGAAAAGACGACGTTATGACAACACTGTTGTGACAACGCTGTAGACACATTAATGATGACACTACTTCCAAGGTCACCCAGAAACACCCACAAAACCACAAAACTCATAGGCTGATGGCACACCCAACTGTCATTAACACTCTCACTGTGAAACCAATACACAGTATACGCGCGCATGTGTGTGTCTGTGTGTCTGTGCAAGTGAACACACACACACACACACACACACACACACACACTTCAATCATTTCTGTGCGCATACACACACACTCACCTGCAGGCCACTAAACGAGGGAACGAAGCACACACCGTCCGAGTTGGCCACACTGTTGGCCATGGCATCTGTCTCCCGTACATCTGAGAACAGCTCTGGAACGACACAACTGATGTAACTTCCTCTGACATCACCAAACTATGGGATAAATATGAACTTATATGCACATTGTGTTTTCATGCCCCTTTTTCTATCAAATATCAATATATGAATGAATATATGAATTACGCATGGTTGGCGTCTCTCCCCTTACTTTTGAGAATATCATAATTACAGAGCTCCTGGATTGTTGCCAAACAGGCATCATGCCAGTGGTCAGACTCACCCAGCTCCTGTGCCCACTTAATGGCTGTGCCAGTGTCTGCTGCATTGCCCTCTGCTAGATACACCACCTCTGGGCCGATCTTCCACCCCACAACAGGGTAGAGACCTGTACAAACAACAGATTTCCATGGCAACCTGGGACAATGTCTGAACTGCATACTTTTTTTTTGTAAAAGTGTCTTATTCATTGATATTGTTGTCTACTGAGCTAGAGGGAATACCCCCCCCCAAAAAAAAAAATATTTGTGAAAAGAAAAACAAAATGAAAAGCCTGGGAATCTGAGTGGTATGTATTACAAAAGCAAGTTAGATCTTCTCTGGGTTTCTAAAGCTAACCGGCTTCAGTTAGCTTCACATTCCTTCTCAGGCTTCATCTGTACTACGATGGTGGATAAATGCTCGTCCGCCTGTCGCCAACTCTAGCAGGCTTGGTAACTGCGCGTGCATGTTACACGTGTCTAGTCGAACCCCGAACTCTTCATTGAGACAATTCTGAAACATCAATCCATGGGGGAGTCAGCGCTAAATTTGAATTTGTGCCAAAAATCTTAATGAAACAGAAGTGATATTGATAATTCAGCAGGCTGTGGTGTGAAATAGGCTTTTAGAAGGGCCGTCTTTATTTAGGTTATTGTTAAATGCCGTCTATGGCGTGGTTATGAATGCACAAGCACCTTTGATCCCACTGCTATTGATAAAATAAGCTAATTGTATGGTCATACAAACATTTTAGTACTGTGCATGAAGTTTCAAATGCATTCTGTCATTACTAAATGTGTAATGTGATAGGTATTTTAACATGACTATATTTTTAAACACCAACAAAAACATTTGATTCATAAAATATTTAATCAGTCGTCTTCCTCAAATTAATGATCATGAGATTTCATTGGTCCTCAACTCTTTTAACGACACTTCATTCAGGATAAATGGAGTTAGCCCTGAGTTAGCCTGCCCCGAAGGTTCAGGAGAGGACCAAGGACCCCCTAAACAAGGGGACTGGAATTGGTCCAACTCATTCTAATACATGTACAAAATGATCCTCTTTACCTAAAAGCATGATAGTTTGGAGGATATAGTGGTAAGGTTTGCCGGCCCTCGTCTTTGTCTCGGGCCTAACAACACCTGTGCCAATATATCCTCCACACACCGGCTTCGAGGGCATTATCACTTAAGTTATTGCCCCTTTAAAATTGGAACTGACAGAATTTTAGCAACATAAAATCTTATTAAAATCTGTTTATATACACCACCAGAAAAAATATTACACTACTTTTGTACATTTTCTGACAAGCGAGAACTTAGATATGGTCATTTTCCCATTTTCAGAAATTCTTAGAATGTTTGAGAATTACATGTACTAAGACATTTGTGAAAATTCTAAAGCAATTTGGAGTGAGAAAGCTTTTGGACAAATAATAGACACCGCAGTAAATAAAACCGAATCAAAACATCTGTCTCATCCAGAACCAGAGTCTACACAAACCAATGTGCCACAGTCAAAATCAGAGGTACAGTAGGCCTATACGCAAAAAAAGCCATTTGCCACAAGGGTCTGCCATTATTCACTTTGAAATGGATTGTGGGTATTTACAGGCAGTTGCAAAAGCGCGGGTTTAGATCATTTGAACCCATTCGGCAAAAGCCACAAAATACACTTAGTGCCTTCGGAAAGTATTCCCTTGACTTTTCACACATTTTGTTACATTACCGTCTACTTCTAAAAAAGTATTAAATTATTTTGTTTTATTCTCATCAAATCTACACACAATACCCCATAATGACAAAGCAAAAACAGGTTTACATAAGTATTCAGACCCTTTACTCAGTACTTTGTTGAAGCACCTTTGGCAGTGATTACAGCATTGACTCTTCTTTGGGTACGAAGCTACAAGCTTGGCACACCTGTATTTGGAGAGTGTCTCCCAGTCTTCCCTGCATATCCTCTCAAGCTCTATCATGTTGGATGTCCCCCACCCCCTCAGATTATTTATTTATTGAAGATCTACACTGATCTCTCCAGAATCCAATGTGATGGAGAACTTTAACCCTTTCTTGGGGCTCTGGGCTGAGTTTATGTTTGTGGAATAAACCTGTTTACAGATTAGAATCTGGTGTGTTAGAGCAGGGATTGAACAAAAGCCTGCCCAGCCAGTAGCTCTTAAGGAGGATTTTTACCAACCCCGACTTAGCCCTTGTGTCCATGAATGAGTGAGTGAGTGTGTAGGCCTGATTGCATGTTGACTTTGAGGGCCAATTTCCTAGTCACAGATTAAGCATAGCCCTGAGCTAAAAAGCCATTTCAATGGAGATTTCCCCGTTCAGTATACTTCTCATACTGAGGGTGATGGGAAGTGAGACCATGTTCATCTCTGAGGCAGGATGTAGCCTCTAGCTAGCTATGTGGGACTATGTCCATATCTGAGTCATTTTAATAACTAACCCAAGATAGACCGCAGCCTGTCGTTTCCAATGGCAGCAAATTAATCCTAGTGGGCAGAACAAGCAAGGGGCTGGGCAGAGCCAAGCATGAGCTAGCGAGAGCTTATTGGCGCGTTCCAGCATGTATTTCCATAATTCCATTAGGGAACGCCTACTCTGTGAAGCGCGCATGTGCAATAACTCAATTCACCCTTGCATTCCTAAACAAGACCATTTTTGTATAACTTTGGCAAAGGGTAAAGTCTACAAAACTTAGTCCACTCTGTAACAGATTCTAGTTTTGGAAACAGAAAACTGTATTGAGGTCAAATGTTTCATTGATTACATTTTTTTGCAGAATGTCAACCACATGTCTACATGCGGTGAAATATCTGTCTCATAGTTCTGTAATCTGTGATGAAGCAGTTAGCTACGTACCGGCCACAGATGTGTGTGGCTCGCTCCCAGTGTTGATGTTCATGAAGGTGCCCGTTCCCATGGTGATCTTCACATCACCGATGTCGAAGCAGCACTCACCAAACATGGCCGCCTGCTGGTCTGCCATCTACAGGGTGAGAGGTAACAGATTTATGACCCCAAATCCTAACCTTAACCATTAGGGGGAATACATCCTACTCAAACCAATCAATATGTAGGTATTTGTCAAGACATGTTATAACTCAAATCAATATGTACAGTACCAGTCAAAAGTTTGGATCCCATCTACTCATTCAAGGGTTTTTCTTTATTTTTACTATTTTCTACATTGTAGAATAGTAGTGAAGACATCAACACTATGAAACAACACTACATGGAATCATGTAGTAACCCAAAAAATGTTAAACAAATCAAAATATATTTAATATTTCAGATTCTTCAAAGTAACCACCCTTTGCCTCGATTCGCTCCTGAGTGGCGCAGCGGTCTAAGGCACTGCATCTCAGTGCTAGAGGCGTCACTACAGACCCTGTTTTGATCCCGAGCTGTGATCCCGAGGGTTTGGCCGGGGTAGGCAGTCGTTATAAAATAAGAATTTGTTCTTAACTGACTTGCCTAGTTAAATAAAGGTAAAAAAAATAAATTTTATATATATATATATATATATATATATATATATATATATATATATATATATATATATATATATATATATATATATATATGACAGCTTTGCACACGCTTGGGATTCTCTCAACCAGCTTCATGAGGAATGCTTTTCCAACCATCTTGAAGGAGTTCCCACATATGCTGAGCACTTCTTAGCTGCTTTTCCTTCACTTCGCGGTCCAACTCATCCCAAACCATCGCAATTGGGTTGAGGTTGGGTGATTGTGTTAAACATTTTAAAAATGTGGCCATGTCCTCTGATGCAGCACTCCATCACTCTCCTACTTGGTCAAATAGCCCTTACACAGCCTGGAAGTGTGTGTTGGGTCATTGTCCTGTTGAAAAACAAATGATAGTCCCACGAAGCATAAACCAGATGTGATGGCGTTTCACTGTAGAATGCTGTGGTAGCCATGCTGGTTAAGTTTGCCTTGAATTCGAAATAAATCAGACAGTGTCACCAGCAAAGCGCTCCCACACCATCTCCTCCATGCTTCACGGTGGGAACCACACATGAGATCATCCATTCACCTACTCTGCGTCACACAAAGACATGGCGGTTTGAGCCAAAAATCTCAAATTTGGATCAAAGGACAGATTTTGACTGTATTTTTGTCCATTGTCTGTGTTTCTTGGCCCAAGCAAGTATCTTCTTCTTATTGGTGTCCTTTAGTAGTGGTTTCTTTGCAGCAATTCGACCATGAAGGCCTGATTTAAGCAGTCTCCTCTGAACCGTTGACTTTGAGATGTATCAGTTACTTGAACTCTCAGAAGCATTTATTTGGACAGCAATTTCTGAGGCCGGTAACTCTCATGAAAGGATCCTCACTTAAATAGAAAAATGCTATTGCTACCTCTTTGCAATAAGGGATTGAGACCAAAAGCTCAAGATAAGTTTAAAGAGTTTATTAACAAAGGATATAATCAGCTAAATGCATCCATTTTAGAAAGTTACACAACACATCTTATACTCTTCCCTCCTTTTAGTCACCACCGTCTTGTAGGCGTCACCTCCCCAGCTATACATTTTATGACCCCAATGAGTTTCCCTCCTTTCCCCTGTGGAATCCCCATGGTCCTCTCTTTGTTTAGCTATCCATCTTCTGGGCCTGACCCTGCGCTCTGATCCGAGGCAATTTCCTCCTATCTGATTAGGTCAACCTTTCTAAATTAGCATACACACAGTTTCATGGCGTAAACTCCATTAATACTCACAGTAATCATTCACTAAACAGGATGCAAACAAACTAGTTTAACTTGAAACATGTTACATTTAAACTAAATCCATCAGTATCCTCTGCAGCAGAGGTAACTCTGGGTCTTCCTTTCCTGTGACGATCCTCATGAGAGCCAGTTTCATCATAGCGCTTGATGGTTTTTGCGACTGCACTTGAAGTAACGATGGACTGTAATTTCTCTTTGCTTATTTGATTTTTTTTTCATTTGAAATAAATTCCATAAACTAACTTTTAATAATGCACACCTGTTAATTTAAATGCATTCCAGGTGACTACCTCATGAAGGTGGTTGAGAGAATGCCAATAGTTTGCAGAGCTGTCATCAAGGAAAAGTGTGGCTAATTTGAAGAATCTCATATAAAATATATTTTGATTTGTTTAACACTTTTTTGGTTACTACATGATTCCATATGTGTTATTTCATAGTTTTGATGTCTGAACTATTATTCTGCAATGTAGAAAATAGTAAAATAAATAAAAGATGAGTAGGTAGAAAATATGAGTAGGTGTGTGCAAACATTTGACTGGTACTGTTGGTCTTTATCTAGACATGTTATAACGCGATCAATATGTCAACCTTTACCCCAAATAAATGACGGGATTTCCATCATCCAATAAACTACTAACTAAGATTTTTGGGTGATCTGTCGAACAGTGAACTGTCGAACAGTGAGCTACGCAGAAAATGTCAGCGTTCATTGAAAAACCTACTTTGGTCAACTCAAACAGAGAAGATATTTGCAGTGTGTATTTAACAGTGAAACTTTACCTTCAGTCCATAAACCAAGGTCCAAATGGCCAGTCACATTAAAACAAACAGACAACTGCTTTCAAAATATCCCCTTTGTTCCACATTCATTCTCAGTATCAGTCATTATCGCAATTATTGTTTATTTAACTAGGCAAGTCAGTTAAGAACAAATTCTTATTTACAATGACAGCATACCCCGGCAACGCTGGGCCAATTTGTGCGCCGCCCTATGGGATTTCCAATCACGGCCGGTTGTGATACAGCCTGGATTCGAACCAGGGTGTCCTGTTGTGATGCCTCTAGCACTGAGATGCAGAGCCTTAGACTGCTAATAAATACATTTTAAATAAATAAATACAATTTAAAAAAATATATATATATATATATATATATATATATATATATATATATATATATATATATATATATATATATATATATATATATATATATATATATATATATATATATATATATATATATATATATATATATATATGACCTGTGTGTGAAGTCTTTGCTAATTCAGAAATAAAAAAATAAGACTGTAATATCACATATACATAAGTATTCAGACCATTTACTCAATACTTTGTTGAAGCACCTTTGTCAGCGAATACAGCCTAGAGTCTTCTTGGGTATGAAGCTACAAGCTTGGCACAACTGTATTTGGGGAGTTTCTCCCATTCTTCTCTGCAGATGCTCTCAAGCTCTGTCTGGTTGGATGTGGAGCGTTGCTATACAGCTACGTTTAAGTCTCTCCAGAGATGTTAGATCGGGTTCAAGTCCGGGCTCTGGCTGGGCCACTCAAGGACATTCAGAGACTTGTCCCGAAGCCACTCCTACGTTGTCTTGGATGTGTGCTTAGGGGCGTTGTCCTGCTGGTAGGTGAACCGTCGCCCTAGTCTGAAGTCCTGAGCGCTCTGGAGCAGGTTTACTTTGCTCCAGTCATGTTTCCCTCAATCCTGACTAGTCTCCTAGTCCCTGCTGCTGAAAAACAACCCACAGCATGATGCTGCCGCCACCATGCTTCACCGTAAGGATGGTGCCAGGTTTCCTCCAGACGTGAGGCTTTGCATTCAGGCCAAAGAGTTCAATCTTGGTTTCATCAGACCAGAGAATCTTGTTTCTCATGGTCTGAGAGTCCTTTAGGTGCCTTTGGCAAACTCCAAGCGGGCAGTCATGTGTCTTTTACAGAGAAGTAGCTTCCACCTGGCCACTCTACCATGAAGGCCTGATTGGTGGAGTGCTGCAGAGATGGTTGTCCTTCTGGAAGGTTCTCCCATCTCCACAGAAGAGCTCTGTCAGAGTAACCATCAGGTTCTTGATCACCTCCCTGTCAAGGCCCTTCTCCCCCGATTGCTCAGTTTGGCCGGGCGGCCAGCTCTAGGAAGAGTCTTGGTGGTTCTGAACTTCTTCCATTTAAGAATGATGGAGGTCACTGTGTTCTTGGGGACCTTCAATGCTGCAGACATTTTTGGTACCCTTCCCCAGAACTGTGCCTCGACACAATCCTGTCTCTGAAGTCTACGGACAATTCCTTCGACATGATGCCTTGGTTTTTGCTCTGACATGCACGGCCAACTGTGGGACCTTACAAAGTCTGTGCCTTTCCAAATCATGTCCAAGCAATTTAATTGACCACAGGTGGACTCCAATCAAGTTGTAGAAACATCTCAAGAATGATCAAAGGAAACAGGATGCACCGGAGCTAAATTTCAAGTCTCATACCAAAGGGTCAGAATACTTATGTTTTTAGCTTTAAATATATTTGCAAAATAATTCTAAAAACCTGTTTTCGCTTTGTCATTATGAGGTATTGTGATGTCATTATGGGGTATTGTGATGTCATTATGGGGTATTGTGATGTCATTATGGGGTATTGTGTAGAGATTGATGAGGAAAAAATGTAATTGAATACATTTTAGAAAAAGGCTGTAACGTAAAAAAATGTGGAAAAAGTGAAGGGGTCTGAATATTTCTGAGTGCACTATATTACCTGTGTGTGTGTGTGTATATATATATATATATATATATATATATATATATATATATATATATATATATATATATATATATATATATATATATATATATATATATATATTACCCGTGTGTATATATCCCCTGTGTGTTTCTAGAAACATGTAATAAACAGCTGATGCTAAGAATTAATGAGGAAAGTGGATGTTTTGATAGGTCATATTCCCACAAAGAGAGCAGAATAACCTGAAGACAAACTGACCTAGCATGGCTGGTGACCAGACAAAACAAAGATACCGTAAAGCCATAAAGATAACAGACTCATTCCAAGACGTGGAGATAGTGATGCAAAGATGAGAGATACTCACAACAGACATAATAGGGATCGACACCCCAAAGATGGAGGGATCTGTTGAGCCAAAGCGGTGACTGGTGAAGCAGAAGGGGGAAGAGGAGATCATGTATGAATGACTAGGTATTATATATGACAATAAATATATCAACATCTAATCTGGCTTTATCACTGTAACTAGATATCGCCTAGTTAAACTGACTGGCCTAGTTAAATCAATTAAAAAGATATCAAGGAGAAGAGAACAAATAGACCATGCGTGATAGTAGTGGAGGCTGCTGAATTTCCGTCCTGTGGTAACTTAGCTATCTTCTCTGCAAGCCATATCAGACGTTTCTATCACACCAGGGGAGGCTGCTGAGGGGAGGACGGCTCATAATAATGGCTGCAGTAACAGTCAGCGGAATGGTATCAAACACATCAAATATGTGGTTGATACCATTCCGTTGCAGAGAAGATAGCTAATTTTACAACACGACAGAACTCAGTAGCCTCTGTATGCTGCTGTAACGTAGCTATGCTGATCAGCATTTTAGTGTCTGTTTTTCACATACATTTGCTTTGCATTATGAAAACTAAGTTAAAACAACAGACAATATACAGTATACATTGTACAGCAGGGGACTATACAAAGTGCTTAAAAAAACATTACAGTTCAGTAAATTATCTTCTAATCTCTACATTATACAGGCCTTCTTTTTGGATTCTAACAGCCATTTAAGTGGCATGTTCTCCTCTGATCTCTCACTTCTGACTGCAATCTCGACAGAGAACAAACCTTATTCATTTAAAAAGGGGAGACATGTGAGTCATGTGACCAGTATCATGTGACTCACCCAGTGTTCAGTACTTTGGGGAGGATGGAGAGAGGCAGCGAGACGAGACAGCAGAGGAATTCACTCCAGCACAACTGTAGGGAATGCACGCACACACACACACACACACAAAGACACAATGCATCTCTATGAGAAAAAAAAGTGGAATTGCAATTTCAGTTTACTTCCTGGATTAACTGAATTTAAATGCAATTGACCCCAACCCTGATACAAAGTTATTACACACGTGAACAAGGAAAAACCGACCTGGTACGAATCAAACATCCCAGTGGCACTGGCATTAGAGTAGTCTGTGGCATGGACCAATCCTGGAATCGGTTAGAGAAGAGAAACAGACTTTATTTGTTTATTTAAACAGGGACCATGTACAACAGACACTCAACCAGATTCAAACTAAAACAGCTAATTTTCAGCTGCAACTTGTCCAAGAACATGAATCATTAACTCATATTGCCTGGTTACTGTGTCGTGCAACATGTCTGAGGGATCTCAGAGGACGCAGTACTGCAGTAGGACTGAGAAAACAAGGAGACCTGCATATGTGCGTGTGTATAGACCCAAAACGTGACAAATCATAATTAACATGGAAACACACACAAGCTTAAAAAGGAACATAACGCCTATTTTCAATGTTATATTGTTTTGGTGCATCTCTGCGTGATCTATCGATTCCCGGGGTCATTTCATTTTACTTCTTCAGTCCAGGCTGCATTGTGAATGTCAGACTCCACGCTGTTTTTATTTAATCTTTATTTAACTAGGCAAGTCAGTTAAGAACAAATTCTTATTTTCAATGACGGGCTAGGAACAGTGGGTTAACTGCCTGTTCAGGGGCAGAACGACAGATTTGTACATTGTCAGCTCGGGGGTTTGAACTTGCAACCTTCCGGTTACTAGTCCAACGCTGTGAGGCACATCGATCTGCAGGTTGAGCATGGTGCTATTTTAGACTCCTAAATTGATAGTACATTTTATTTAGGTAATTTTTGCAGCCAATTAGCTGCTTCACGTGCTGATGTTGACTTTGGTATTATTGTATGTAGTTATGTTTGCCAACAAGCTACCTAGCTAGCCAGCCTGAGCATAGAGAGCATTGCATTGTGGGTTTTGATGCTACCAACCTTATTATAATGACAAAATGAAACATTTGTTCACAAAAAAAATATTGTTCTCACATACTAGTGTTATCTAACACTGTAAATTATAGGAAAGAGTTGGTTTGGTGGATTTTCCCCTTTAACACATCAGTATTTTGGGAAGCTTGAAGATACAAATTTGAACGGTTATAGAAAAAGGTGTCCAGCAGGAGAGTTGGACTTCTGTTTCTGTTGGTTCAACATTCAATTTTTTAAAATTCAAATAAAGAATATTACTTGAATTTCTCTGGAGTGTGTGCCATCCTTATCATAAACAAAGCTTAAAGATACACACACAATCAATTAGCTGAGAGATATACATGAATACTACATGCAGGCTTGGGCAGTCACATACTGTACACGAACACACACGAGAATGGGGGAACCTACCTTTTGTGAGCTTATAAAGCAACCAGGTGTCTATCGTCCCAAAGCAGCAGTTGCCCTCTGCAACTGCTTGACTTAACTGTGAGGGGTGAGGACATAGAGGAGAGGAGAAGAATATCACCTGCCGTGTCCCCATTGTGTTCTCTTGCTCCCAATCAGCTCCTAAATAATCACATGCAAGGCTACTAAAAGAACTGGAGGCCAGTGACTTTGTTCTGTAAAGACCACAATATTTCTGTATTATGATCTTATTGAAAAGCCCAGCGTGCCTTTGGGCCATTAGTGTTTTGAAGTGTTACCAGGTAGGCTTTCGCCACATCTGCCATCAGTAGCCTATATAGTTAGATTTAGGTCAACAACAATACAATGTAGGGCGATCCTAGGAAAAGTTTCTCTCCACTATTGGCCAGTGTGCCAGTGATATTATTATAGCAGTCAGTTACAGTGCGTCCACACAGAGTCCATGAAGGTCAGTCCTCATGTGACGTGTGTCCTGAGTCAGGGAGAACTGGGGTAGAAGTCATGTTACACAGTAAGCTGAGGAGTCAAGGTATAATACCAAAGCCCATTCATTAAGGCCCATTATTGTGTCAGACATACCGTTGATAGAAACAGCAGAGGACTTTGACTACAGAACTTCGTTTCTGACTACAGAACTTTGGTTTCTGACTACAGAACTTTGGTTTCTGACTACAGAACTTTGGTTTCTGACTACAGAACTTTGGTTTCTGACTACAGAACTTTGTTTCTGACTACAGAACTTTGTTTCTGACTACAGAACTTCGTTTCTGACTACAGAATGTGCACAAAAACCTCCCTCTCTCTCCCCAACCCACACATTCTCCCTCTCTGTCTCACACACACTAACACCTATTTGAACAGGTGCCAAGCTCTCACACGTCACACCTACCTCCAACACACACACACCCTCACACACTCCCCCGCCAGCCCCCTCCAAACACTTGAACCTCTCTGCCTCACACACACCTGTTTCCAGTGTCGAAGGGCCCAGGCCAGGCGGAAGGTGACGTGTTGGGTGGAGAAGACTATGAGGCTGGCCGCCTGAAAGCGCTTATTTTTGGACAGGAAGTGCAGCACCATCATAACGCCGTGGATCGCCTGCCATTGTCACGGACACAACACAGCCACAGTTATCATTCCTATTTTGTTTAGTTTATTATTTTGTATAAACAGTAAGCTAAAAGACAAATTGCATATACAAAAGTACAATCCAAATCAATGTTTTGATGTGATTTGCTTTGCTAGTAATAGCATTTTGTTTGGGATAGCAAAATGCAAGGCAAGTTATCATAATCATTACTAATAATAATCGGAGCCCAAAGATAGAGGCCCCTATACTGTATTATCACAAGGTCAGCTGAACTATGACCTCTCGGTGACCCCAGACTAACCTTCATGGTGCAGGAGTTGTTCCAGGACCTCACCAGCTCCACTGCCCTCAAGTCCTGCCAGCTGATGAAGTTGTGAAAGGGAACTCCTGTTTTCCTGTGTGTGTGTGTGTGTGTGTGTGTGTGTGTGTGTGTGTGTGTGTGTGTGTGTGTGTGTGAGAGAGAGGTGTGAAGTAGGATATCAACACAGATACAAACATACTGTACTGTTGTTCCATCCTGGGGATCAACAGGGGCCTGATGAGTGCAGGCTTTTGTTCTAGCTAAGCAGTAGCAAGCTTGATTCTACTAAATCAACTAACCATAGTCTAACCGTAGCCACGTGTTGTTACTCCACTGAAACAAAAGCCTGCGAACACATAGGCCCTCACAGGGTGACACTGCTGACCCCTGCTGTGTGTATTAACCAAGAGTGTTCTGTGTACTCCCTAGACTGTCCACTGTGATTTTAGCCTATGTAAAAATGTACCTGTCCCACGTGGTGAAGGTGCCTCTCTGAGTGGAGATGCCCAGGGTCTCCATCTGACGCATCTGTAAACCTGAGTCTAAACACCCAGGTGAGAGACAAAGAACATACACATCATTCATCAACGCGATCAGTAAGTGAACATTTGTGTGTTTGTGGCAGAAGTGAGGCCGTGCTAAAAACAGCTTGCCATCAAAACTACATTAGCATCAGACCTTTCCTTTAAAAAACAAATATGGCAGGAGAGAGAGAGAGAGATTCCCAGACCAAAATCCTCCTCTGGACTACCCATGGACCACCCCTGGACTACCCATGGACCACCCCTGGCCCAGCAACCTGAGCAGAAGCCAGCAGACCCTGCATCTCTACCCCAGGACCAGAATGCGTTACCACAGACAGAACAATGAGCTGTATAAATGTGAAGCATCCGGTTGGAGTTTCCACTCACTACCAAATATGGTGATGAGAGGAAGCGAACTGGCCAATGCAATCTGGATGAAGATGGAGCGAGATGGAATTTGGGTCGACATTCTGCTCATTTTCTCATCAATGAAACATTCGATCTCCATACAGTTTTCCGTTTCCAAAATTACAATCTGTAAAACAGAGGGGACTGCGTTTTGTAGACTTCACCCTTTTTGTCAAAGTGTCAACAACAAAAAAGGTATTGTTTAGAAGGAGTTCATGGGAGAATTTAGTTGTTGCACACGAGCACTTCAGAGTCTGCGTTCCTGAACGTAAATAAGCAAATAAATGCTAGAACACGCCAATAGAATCTCACTAGCTCATACTTGGCTCTGCCCACCTCCTTGCTTGTTCTGCTCACTATCATGAATTTTCTTCCATTGGAAACATCTGGTGATCTATCTTGGGTTAGTTATAAAAAATCTTTGATGCTACCCTGCCTTAGCCCAATCCCCCACAGACCCTGTAGCTTTACTCCAGGAGCAGAATGTGCCACCCTGCCTTAGCCCAATCCCCCACAGACCCTGTAGCTTTACTACAGGAGCAGAATATGCCACCCTGCCTTAGCCCAATCCCCCACAGACCCTGTAGCTTTTACTCCAGGAGCAGAATATGCCACCCTGCCTTAGCACAAACTCCACAGAAACACCCCGAAGGGTTTGGAAGCCAGGGTCAGCCACAGTGCGGTGTCCCTGGAGCAGTTTTAGTTCAAGGTTACAACAAGGATACAGCATCTTGGATCTCTAGAACGCCACAAGATTGGTTTCTGTCGGACATGATGAACTGATTCCTGTGATATCCAAACCAGTGACCCTGCCTATAAGTCTACCAATCCGGTTCCTGTGATATCCAAACCAGTGACCCTGTCTATAGATCTACCAATCTGGTTCCTGTTACATCCAAACCAGTGAGCCTGTCTATAGATCTACCAATCTGGTTCCTGTTACATCCAAACCAGTGAGCCTGTCTATAGATCTACCAATATGGTTCCTGTTACATCCAAACCAGTGACCCTGCCTATAAGTCTACCAATCCGTTTCTACCAATCCGTTTCCTGTGATATCCTTGTCAACAACCAAAAGGTTATTGAACCGAGAGTTATTTTAGGACCAGGCCGTCTATACATAAGATTAGGAATATCGTCCCCATCAAGAGTGCTTGACTTCAGGAACACACAGAAACTTAGTTCTGGAAACTAAATATAAACAGTACCAGGACCCAAAATAAGTGACAGCACCTATTTCAGTCCACTTCATGCCCATCAGTTCATATGTGTGACAGACAGACATAGTGTGTCAAATGTATTGAAGATAAATTATTTACCCTTTTATGAGCACTTTATCACAAAATTGTACAATTTAGTTACATGTTTCTTCCTCACTCTTATACCTGACTCACACTCTAGGGCCTACCCAAACCATATTGTCATTTCTGACTGACCTGGCCAGCCCAGTACAGCTCGACTTGGCTCGGCCTAGTAGTGTAAAAAAAAAAAAAAGGTTTTGCTTATTAGTTAATGACAATGATTGACTAGAGAGATCTCCAACACCTCAGTCTCTGATTCACCTATAAGGCAAGGATGAAAACCAGAGCCCGTGCAAACCCTAGAGGACTGGAACTATATGAGAAGAGGGTTAAATATGCCATGGTGGGCCTATCAATATGGAGAGGGAAATGGTACAAACCTTGCACAGCACCATTCACCACCTTAACGAATCCTCTCCACAGCTCTTCGGGGTCCAACTCGACCAAGCCCGGTTCAGGATACAAGAGATTCACCTATAAACATATACCAGTCAAATTGACAATGTGAAGATTATGCGTGTCAGAAACAAACATTAACCAGGGTCCATAATTCATTAAATAATTATAATTCATATTATTTAGCATGCCTAATTCAGATAAACGTAATTTCAATTTATTATAGCTCTATTGAATCTAGCCTATCCAGTACCTTGGTGATGCATGATCCTCGAATCTGGGCTTCCTTGTCGAAAACGTGACATCTGATCGATGTTGTCCCCACGTCCACAGAGAGAATGTAACTTTCTCTTTTGAATCCGTTCCTCTGAATCTCCATAGTAACACGAGCTTTGTGTTCAGCAACAGTTTGACCGATTCCTCCTTCGGACCTTTGCCTCACATATCGTGAAAGCGATTGTCACAACTGTCTCCTCACCCTCTAGGCAATAGCACAGAGTGGGCTGGAGAAGGCACCTGTCCTAGTTGAATCCTTTCGTCAATGTAGATATGTGGAGAAAGGTCAGTTTTTGTTAAATCGGGTGACTCATTGTTTAAATTCCAGTTATTCCGGTAACCATCCAATCCACGGAATATTTCGAAATACAGCATACGTGACAATTTCACAACAATTTAAAAGACGCCCGACCACCCACCCAATTCCGTTCAACCTGCCAAGGTTTTGGCGAAATTATATCTTAATTAGTTCACAGCACTTTTATAATTTCATAATGGTGTAGGCCTAATAAAACAATGTTGTGGGTGTGTGTGTTTCTCAAACTCAGTAGCACAGATTTCTAACCGAGAGGCGCAACATCACAATAATTCCGGAAACAAGTCGAGAAGCAGATTTGAGAGACCAGACCGGGGTTTGGGGGAGGGGAAAGTCAATATGTGTGTTCGAGCGGAACACTTTTGTCAAATCGGTAACCATCGTTGTTCACATGCCTTTCAAAGTGTGTTGCATTATAAAAAAATAATCCGATTTACACCTACAAATCGACTGCATGAACTTTACAGAAATCATGTGATCAAAGGTCATGAAGTTTTGACTGCAAATGTTCTGCAATTGCCCTTCACCAACTTCATCCTGCAGCCATCGCATGCATCGGGCTCCCGAGTGGCGCAGCGGTCTAAGGCACTGCATTTCGGTGCTAAACGCGTCACTACAGACATCCAGGTTCGACTCCAGGCTGTATCACAACCGGCCGTGATTGGGAGACCCATAGGGTGGCGCACAATTGGCCGGTGTAGACTGTCATTGTACATAAGAATATGTTCTTAACTGACTTGCCTAGGTTAAATTTAAAAAATATATATTCAAAAACAAATTGTGGTATTGTCAACCAATCATTAGAGTATTTTTGTTTGACCCACCCATGACCAGACATGACTGAAATAGGAACCGACATCATGTAGGCTATACAGTGGATAGCCTATATACAAATTCATGTTATATTTGAGGCTCTCTCTCAGTAATTGATTGTACAATGAACACACATATGATTTCAGTGTGTGATACGGGGGTTGGAGCCATGTTTATTTATTTTCTATTTATTATTTCGACATTATAAAGAAAGACTTGGAATGGAAACACTGCCATGTCGATCTGAGCCTTGCTGTTGAAACATCTCATTAGTGTGCGACTTTTGGGTGACGCTGATGCGCCTTCTCCCCACCTCACTCCTCGACTTTCGTTTACAGCCGGTTGCTTCCGCTGTACCACTCAAACGCGTACATATTATTCCTTACGTTTTAATTTTCGTCAAAAACAACTTCATATCGAAGGAGTGCCTTTCATTTGACGGGCTGCAGTCCGGCGCGACACGTCCGTTAGACCCGCTGATGTATTTTGCGCATGCGCTATGCTAGCTAAATCGCATACAAGTGTGTTGGGGGATTTCTATCGAAGAAGTAGTTTCGGCATATCTTTATGCTGTACTGTCTTTGCAAGTCGTATACACAGCTACGTCACACATCAGTCGATAAGAAGGAGTGGACTTTCATTTAAAGGGACAGTATTACGAATTCCCATAGAACATAACCACGACTGATATTTATCTGATATCATTCTGACTATGTATCTATTTACAAAACACAGACAGCCAGACCATAACACAAAAGGCAGTACACATTACTCCATGACTCAGTGTAGTAACAAATCTTGTTGAGAAGAGATTATATTTGGAGAAAAAAAAGCAAACACCACCCTTATATCAACCTTACTATGACTTTTAAAAAATAAATGATTTGTGAACCATTTGTTTAGTGCGCATGAAGACTTTATTATGTCCTATTAAGTTTTTATAAAGTTCTGTCTTCAACTTTAGTTTAACTTAGTTTATTACGATACATGTCAGACAACTTAAAATAGTGACTCCATTACAGCTGCCTGGCCAATTGCTTGCTTTATGTACCCTAGTGATCAGAGACTCAGATGAATAAAGACACACTTCATGAATTCCTTCCTAAGAGGAGCCAAATTGTTATCCAATCCACTTTGCTCATCTAATGCCATATCGTTTCAAAATCAAATCAAACTTTATTGGTCACATACACATATTTGGCAGATGTTATTGCGAGTGTAGCTAAATGCTTTGTGTTTCTAGCTCCGACAGCGCAGTAGTATCTAACAATTCACGACAATACACACAAATCTAAAAGTAAAAGAAAGGAAATAAAGAAATATATAAATATGAGATTGAGCAATGTCAGAGTGGCATTGACTAAAATACAGTAGAATATAATACAGTGTACACATATGAGATGAGTAAAGCAGTATGTAAACATTATTTAAACATTATTAAAGTGACTAGTGTTCCATTATTAAAGTGGCCAATGATTCCAAGTCTACGTATGTAGGTCAGCAGCCTGTAAGGTGCAGGGTTGCGTAACCGGGTGGAAGCCGGCTAGTGATGGCTACGTATTTAACACTATTTAACGGCTTGAGATAGAAGCTTTTTTTCAGTCTCTCTGTACCAACTTTGATACACCTGTACTAACCACGCCTTCTGGATGATAACAGGGTGAACAGACTGTGACTCGGGTGGTTGATGTCCTTGATGATCTTTTTGGCCTTCCTGTGACATCGGGTGCTGTAGGTGTCCTGGAGGGCAGGTCGTTTTCCCCCAGTGATGCGTTGGGCAGACTGCACCACCCTGCGGTTGCGGGCGGTGCAGTTGCTGTACCAGGCGGTGATACAGCCCGACAGGATACTCTCAATTGAGCATCTGTAAAAGTTTGTGAGGGTTTTAGGGGTCAAGCCAAATTTCTTCAGCTTCCTGAGATTGAAGAGGCGCTGTTGCGCCTTCTTCACAACACTGTCTGTGTGGGTGGACCATTTCAGATAGTCAGTGATGAGTACGCCGAGGAACTTGAAGCTTTCCACCTTCTCCACTGCAGTCCCGTCGATGTGGATAGGAGGGTCGGTGCTCCCTCTGCTGTTTCCTGAAGTCCAAGATCAGCTCTTTTGTTTTGCTGACATTGAGTGAGAGGTTATTAGCCTTGCACCAGTCTCCGAAGGCCCTCACCTCCTCCCTGTAGGGCGTCTTGTCATTGTTGGTAATCAGGCCTACTACTGTTCGTGTCGTCTGCAAACTTGATGATGGAGTTGGAGGCGTGCTTGGCCACGCAGTCATTGGTGAACAGGGAGTACAGGAGGAGGCTGAGCATGCACTCATGTGGGGCCCCTGGATTGAGGATCAGCGAAGTGGAGGTGTCGTTTCCTACCTTCACCATCTTCACCACGACTTAATCTCAACCGCTAATATTTAATCATACAGTATGATCATCTCCCAGTCAAAATAATAAACTCTCAACCATGAGAATATATGCTCTAAAAAGTCAACAGTGAGTATACTGTACTAAAGCATATGCCATTCATTGGTTTGCATGTGTATTTTGGTTCCTTGAAAGACAACACAGTTTATCCTGGAGCTTCCTGTCTTTACATGAGTTTTACTTCCTTATGTTGAGTGGAGGTTTACATAATATGGCTTACAGGTAAATTGGTCTCTTGGGCTCTGGGGCAATAAGGAAGCCTCTGATGAGAAGTTGCAAAGGCACATTTTAATAACACTGACCAATGTTGTTTTCTTTCTATCATTTTCCTTTAAAAAAACAATCTAATAAATTGATCAATGTTTCCTTTAATTCATTAAAGTATGAATTTACACAGGTCTGTGTTGCCAATATACACAATTTGATTAATATTGTTTGCTCACACAGCAGACAGATTTAAGTTGAACTACTACATATAACATAATCACAATGCAAGATGATTTATTTTTTTGTAGATTTAATTTCGGGTTTGCAAGATCCCAGACAGCATTGTGTGATTTAAAGCTAGGGTCAGTCAGCAGCATGCAGTAGTGAGTTAACATTGTTCTTGAGCTGGTTGAATGATTTAGCCCCAGCTTGAATGGATGGGAAACCAGGATGTTAATTTAGATAAGAGGTAGAGAACTCAATCTTTTAATTACATGGTGCTACAGTATCACTGACAAAGTATTGATCAACACTACAACGACCCATTGTTCCCTGGACTAACAAAAGCTTACCTGTAGAGGATCAAATTACTCTTTGATGTTTCTTCCGTAGTAATACGCATATATTGATTCCAATGCTGATTGATATGAGCCAATAACAGTAAATAGTTCAAATAATCTTACAACTCTGTACAACAAGGATTATATTTTGTTGAAAGTCTATGAATCTATGCTATATAGTACTGTTGAATTGGAATCTTGTTGTGCAGTTTGACTGTTTTGAATTTCAGTTGTGAGGCATCAACAGCCCAACACCAACTGACATAACCCAAGTTTTTGCCAAAGGTTTCATTCATAATGCACTTTATCATGTTATTTCAAAACAGAAACTCTAAAATAATTCGTTTTTTGTCTTCATGACTGTTAAACTGAAAACTGTGCGAGGACGAGGGCTCCATTTCTCCCACTACAGGGAGGAATACTGTTTAGACAGTGGAACACTGGTGCCATTGATAACAACCTAGCTATCCATCCAATGATGAGATAGATGGTTATTGGCCAATTTTCTTTGCTACCTGATAGTCAGGCTCCATATATGTAAATATCCCCCTTGATGAAGGGGTAATAAAAGCTGTGGTTATCCATACTGAGGATTGAGGCACACCGAGAGGTGAACTGTGCTGCTCTGTGGACTGCTTTAATGCATCTGAATTTATAAACAGACCAACATTAGCTATGGCGAAATTCCGCACAGACTGCATAGAAAAACCGATCCGCATGTGTTTTAGAATAATCGGTCACTTCATAGGAACACATCCGTGGTGGTTCTTCATCGTCCCTGTCATTATCTCAACAGCATTAGGAAGTGGATTTTACTTTTTGGAAGACAGAACATCTAATGACATTGAAGAGGAGTTTACACCTCTAGAGGGACCGGCCAAGATGGAGAGAATGTTTATTCAAGAATATTTCCCAGAAAATGAATCCATGTTTTCCAGCTTGAGGTTGAACACAGATGGAACATATGCATGTTTCATCGCCACATCCACGACAAACATTTTGACAGTGCCACATCTTGAGGACATATTAGTCTTGGACAGCAAAGTTCGGAACATGACTGTGGAGTTTGAGGATGAACTGTTGCAATATGTGGATATTTGCGCAACAGTGAATGGAAGTTGTTCCTCCAATGCCATATTGAACATTATAGACTACAATGCCAGCAATGTTGATCTTATTAATTTGACGTTTCCAACACATATTTCTACATCTGGCAGGGTTTCCTTGAGGTCAACACTTGGTAGTGTGAAAATAAACAACTCAATTGTTCAAAGTGCCAAGGCAATACAACTTTTTTACTATTTAACAGAATTCAACCAATCAAGAAGCGTCATTTGGCTGACTGAGTTTATTAAGTTGCTCTCGGAAGAATCAACAAATGTCACAGAGGTGAGATACCATCTATACATTTCACATATATACATTTCAGTGTTTTATTTTTTTTATTTTTTTTGTAAAATGTGTTTTATAATTGTACATTTAAAAAAAAAAAGATATATATATTTTAACACTTGTTATTTTTTTGTGTGTGTGTTCTAGGTGTCGTATTCTACATCCATGTCAAGACAGTGGGAATTCGATAAAGTTCCAAAGTCTATTGTTCCTCTTTTCTCAATAACATATACAATTACCATGTCTTTTACAATTTTTTCATGTTTAAGGTTTGTAAAGCATTTATCTCCTTTATGTTACATGAAGTAGATGTACATGTGAGGGGGGGAGGGGTGAGGGGGGGGGGGGGTGGGGGGGGGGGGTTGAGGGTTTGTTACATAGCACATGCCTATGACAAAATGGCGGGATCGAAGCAAAGTGTCCCGCATGGACACCCTTTAAAAAAATGTCAACGTACTTTTCATTTATGCAGTGCATGCATAAAATATGTATGAAAAGACACTTTAAATGGTTTACATTTCTTCAGGTTGGACAACGTGAGGAATAAGGTGTGGGTGGCCACCATTGGAGTCTTTTCTACAGGACTAGCAGTTCTTTCAAGTTTCGGGATGCTGTTGTTAATGGGTGTGCCGTTCGTCATGACTGTTTCTACCTGCCCATTCTTGATACTGGGTAAGGGGAAAGCTCCGCATCCTGTCTCTTCAAACCTTCATTAGTATTTGCTTTCCATTCCTCCACACCTCATCAAAGACAAACACATCTGGTAATTATTGAAGGTAAAAGAGCTTCATACCCAGAGGGCAAATAACTTCCTTATACAACCAGTATACAACCAGACCATGACGTCATTGCAACCAGTTCTGCCCACTTCAAATTCATATTCTAATGTCTCACGGAAATGATTCTACTAACATAACACAAATTCTTCATTTGAATGTCATGAATTACTTAAATGTCATGAATGTTCATGCCTTTCTCTTGTCTCAACCCACTGGGCACAGAAGTCAATTAAACATCTTTCCCAAATTGGTTCCACGTAATTTCATTGAAATGACATGGAAGCAACATTGATTCAACCAGTGTGTGCCCAGTGGGAAGTCATGTTCATGTTTGTTTACCACCTCACTCAATGGCAAACCCTTTGTGTTTCAGGTATTGGAATTGACGACATGTTCATCATGATTTCCTGTTGGCAGAAGACCAATGTCCATGATAGCGTGGTGGATCGTCTGGCCGACACCTACCAAGATGCCGCCATCTCCATCTCTATCACCACGATAACGGATGTCCTGGCGCTGTACCTGGGATACAGCTCACCCTTTCGCTCTGTTCAGACCTTCTGTCTTTACGCCGGCACAGCTATCCTTTTCTGTTACATCTACAACATCATATTCCTTGGTGCGTTTTTAGCACTGAATGGCCAGAGGGAAACTAGTAACCGGCACTGGTTCACCTGTGTGAAGATTCCAGTGGATTGTCCTCCTGGGAAGTCGAGAAGCTATGCAATCTGCTGCGTTGGTGGGGCCTATGATCATGACACCGGGACAGAGGAGGAGCAACCAATCAGCGGCTTCTTTGGGAAGTATTACGGTCCATTTCTGACCCAGAAATGGACCAAAGCGTCCGTTGTGGTTCTCTACGCCGGGTATCTGGCTGTCAGCTTTTATGGATGTTTTGAACTGAAGGAGGGTATTGACCTAAGGAACCTGGCTTCAGATGATTCCTACATTTCCAAATATTACCAAGACAAAAATATGCACTTCTCTTACTATGGTCCAAACGTTATGGTGGCTGTTAATAAGTCACTTGCCTACTGGGAAGAAGACCAGCGCAAAACTCTCAGCTCCTGCATTACAGATTTTAAAAAGTTGGCATATGCTGACAAAAACTTCTTTCTTTCCTGGCTAGATTCTTTCCAAGTTTTTGCAAATGATCTTGATATAAACTCTGAAAATACCTTCAAAATAAACCTGCTTCACTTCTTGGAAAAACGTCCAATGACCTGGCAGGACATTCATTTCGATGCAGATAACAAGATCCGCTCGTCTCGCTTCTTTCTTCAGACGCTTAACATCAGCACGACAAAGCAACAGAAGGACATGCTGATAAGCCTCAGAAAAACTGCTGAAAAATGCCCCATCAAATTAGTGGTTTACCATCCATCGTTTATCTACTTAGACCAGTACACTGTTATTGTGGATAACACCATCCAGACTATCGTGGTTGCCACAGTGTTGATGCTGGCGATCTCCTTACTCCTGATACCCAACCCGCTCTGTTCGCTGTGGGTGGCGTTCTCCATTGGGTCGGTCATTGTGGGTGTAGTTGGATTCATGGCACTATGGGACGTGTCCCTGGACTCAATCTCCATGATAAATCTGATCATCTGTATCGGTTTCTCAGTCAACTTTTCCGCCCATGTCTCGTACGCCTTTGTCTCGAGCACCAAGGCCGACTCGAACGAAAAGGCTGTGGATGCGCTGACCCACCTCGGTTTTCCCATAGTGCAAGGAGCTGTCTCCACCCTTTTAGGGGTGGTGGCGCTCTCTTTCTCAGAAAGCTACATCTTCAGGACTTTTTTCAAACTCATTTTTTTGGTTATTACGTTCGGGCTGGTTCACGGTGTTGCTTTCCTTCCTGTGTTTTTGACATTTGTTGGCATGTGCAGAAATGGGTGATGTAGATATGCAACACTAAATACATCATGTAAATAAAACATACAATACTTAAAACATTTTTTTTTTTTTTAAGATGTTAGTGTGAATGAAATAAGGAACGTGAAATGGGTTAAAACCAACTCACGCCACTAAGCTATTCATCGTCGTACATAGTCATTGGATAATGACTTGATACCACCCCTGTTAACATTACAGCGTCAACCTTTTTGGTTATTACTCAGCATGGCTTCTCTTCATCTGCGATTGATTGGTCTGATTTTTCTTTTGTATCTATGTTTTTCTTTTTGTTGTAATTTGATATGTTATGTACTTATACTGTAGACTTTAAGCTGCATTGGCAAAACTTGTGTTCTAGAAAAGTTGCATACTGTATTATAAATAAATATTTAAAAAATGGCTATTTTACACATTTGATTCTGTCAGTGTATTTACACAGGTGCAAATGTTTGCAATGCTTGGTATATTTTAACATCTGGTTAAAGTTAAGATAATTTTCTTCATTAATTTAAAAAAATATTATTTTTTCTTCTTTAAAAATATATATACAGTGGGGCAAAAAAGTATTTAGTCATCCACCAATTGTGCAAGTTCTCCCACTTAAAAAGATGAGGCCTGTAATTTTCATCATAGGTACACTTCAACTATGAGAGACAAAATGAGAGAAAAAAAATCCAGAAAATCACATTGTAGGATTTTTAATGAATTTATTTGCAAATGATGGTGGAAAATAAGTATTTGGTCAATAACAAAAGTTTATCTCAATACTTTGTTATATACCCTTTGTTGGCAATGACAGAGGTCAAACGTTTTCACACACTGTTGCTGGTATTTTGGCCCATTCCTCCATGCAGATCTCCTCTAGAGCAGTGATGTTTTGGGGCTGTTGCTGGGCAACACGGACATTCAACTTCCTCCAAAGATTTTCTATGGGGTTGAGATCTGGAGACTGGCTAGGCCACTCCAGGACCTTGAAATGCTTCTTACGAAGCCACTTCTTCGTTGCCCGGGCGGTGTGTATGGGATCATTGTCGTTTCATCTTCAATGCCCTTGCCGATGGTAGGCTTTGTTACTTTGGTCCCAGCTCTCTGCAGGTCATTCACTAGGTCCCCCCGTGTGGTTCTGGGATTTTTGCTCACCGTTCTCATGATCATTTTGACCCCTCGGGGTGAGATCTTGCATGGAGCCCCAGATCGAGGGAGATTATCAGTGGTCTTGTATGTCTTCCATTTCCTAATAATTGCTCCCACAGTTCATTTCTTCAAACCAAGCTGCTTACCTATTGCAGATTCAGTCTTCCCAGTCTGGTGCAGGTCTACAATTTTGTTTCTGGTGTCCTTTGACAGCTCTTTGGTCTTGGCCATAGTGGAGTTTGAGGTTGTGGACAGGTGTCTTTTATACTGATAACAAGTTCAAACAGGTGCCATTAATACAGGTAACGAGTGGAGGACAGAGGAGCCTCAAATAAGTTGTTACAGGTCTGTGAGAGCCAGAAATCTTGCTTGTTTGTAGGTGACCAAATACTTATTTTCCATTATTTGCAAATAAATTCATTAAAAAATCCTACAATGTGATTTCATAGTTGAAGTGTACCTATGATGAAAATTACAGGCCTCTCATCTTTTTAAGTGGGAGAACTTGCACAATTGGTGGCTGACTAAATACTTTTTAGCCCCGCTGTATTTAGCCCAACTATAGATAGTTTCTTTGTCAAGTTTAGTTCATTTTCGACTTGCCTTGGGTGTTGTCGTTTAACCCACATCGTTAGCTGATGTTATTGAACAACGTCTAGAATCTTCTGGCAAGCATTTGTGAATATATATATCAACTACACTGTAGTTCAACATGCATACATTCTGATGGTCAGGTAAGATGTGCATATCAAACTGATCATTAACAACAACATAAAAACAATACTGAAGACAACCACAGGGGTTAAGATTATAATAATAGGGTTTCATTTATTTCCTTCAGCTGCACATAAAATTCTTCCCAACGTCTGTCGTCATATCATTGAGAGAATAAAAAGCGTGTCAGTCAATTGTAGTCAATGCATACGCAGCCCAAAAGCCTTCTAGCTATATACAGTGTTCCCGTTAAACCCCATTCATATATACAACTAAAGGTGGGTAAAAAGGGCAGAAATAGGAGCTCGAAATGTGTCACTTAAACAAGTAAAACACTAAAATGTACAAAGCATACCAATAAGTTACGCTGGTTATATACTGTATAACCAATTGCACAGTGTATCATCATAACAATATTTGCCTCTAAAGAAAAGTTTATTCTTAAATGCAACAAAAAAAAAAAACCTCCGTTGTATCGCAATCTGAACGTTTCCAGCTCGACATTAGAAGACATTTTAACGTTCTTTCCTAAAGCGTTCATGCTAACCAAAGATGGAGATACTAGATTGTTGAAGCGATTGAGTATTGTCTACAGATGCATTCGACCGTTTCCCTTAAAGCCTTACACATCAGCAAATGACTATGACGGTCCTTGCTTACACCACGAGGTTCTGTGCTTCTGTGTTTAAAAACATACAAGGTGAGGACATGTAAAGAAGAGATTCACAGATCTGAGGTAACGGTAGACACAGCTGGTGTTCAGATGCGAATACACAGCAGAAGTGGGGTGAACCAGGATGAGGGGTTGTAGGGTCTTCTAGGTTTCATTGTTACTTTGACAATTGTTTAGACCTAGAAACCAGATAACTTGAGGTATTTCGCAATTAAAATGGATGAACGAATGTTGGCTGAATTGAAACCAAAAACGACGAGGATTTAATGGCCCGTCACTGCTTAATACGCCGAAGTTGGGTTTGAAGTAACAAAAGCATTTTTTTCGAAGCACAGCAGCATTCCCTTCAATCTATATACACAGCAGCTACATATTTTATCACAAATACATCAAGTACATTTTCAGACTAAGAGACATTAGAATTTTGGGTTAAGTCCAAACAGTCCCTTTTTATTTATCCTTCATTTAACTAGGCAAGTCAGTTAAGAACAAATTCTTATTTTCAATGACGGCCTAGGAACAGTGGGTTAAATGCCTTGTTGAAGGGCAGAACGACAGCTCGGGGATTCGTACCTTGTCAGCTCGGGGGTTTGAACTTGCAACTACTTGTACTTGTAGACTACTTAGGGAGAATCAGATTTCATATGAGAGACATGATTGGAAGTCACCGGAAGAAACAAATGTCTTTTTATGGAGGATAGATGGTTTCATTGTGATTCTGGAGGTCTAGAGCAAGACATTGAATCAATTGACTTGGACTTTTACTGAGCATAAAACATTTTAACACATATTTACATATACACAGTGGCTTCAGGAAGTGTTCATCACACCCTTTGACTTATTCCACATTTTGTTGTGTTACAGTCTGAATTCAAAATGGATTAAATATAATTTTTTCCTCATCCATCTTTAAACAATAGCCCCATAATGACAAAGTGAAAACATGTTAAAAAAAAAATAATCTCATTTGTATATAAGTATTCACATCAATACATGTTAGAATCACCTTTAGCAGCGATTACAGCCGAGTCTTTCTGGGTAAGTCTAACAGCTTTGCACACCTGGATTGTACAATATTTGCACATTATTTTTTTTTTTAAATGATTCAAGTTGGTTGTTGATCATTACTAGACAGCCATTTTCTTGCCATAGCTTTTCAAGCAGATTTAAGCTAAAACTGTAACTAGGCCACTCAGGAACATTCAATGTTGTCTTGGTAAGCAACTCCAGCATATATTTGACCTTGTGTTTGAGGTTATTGTCCTGCTGAAATGTGAATTTGTCTCCCAGTGTCTGTTGGAAAGCAGACTGAACTGGGTTTTCCTCTAAGATTTTGCCTGTGCTTAGCTCACTTCAGTTTCTTTTTCTCCTTAAAAAAACAACAACTCCCTAGTCCTTTCCGGTGACAAGCATACCCATAACATGATGTAGCCACCACCATGCTTGAAAATGTGAAGAGTGGTACTCTGATGTATTGTGTTGGATTTGCCACAAACATAATGCTTTGTATTCAGGAAATAAAGTTAATTTCTTGGCCCCATTTTTGCAGTATTACTTGAGTGCTTTGTTTGCCAAAAGGAGGCATGTTATGGAATATGTTTTATTCTATACAGGCTTTCTTTTCACACTGTCATTTTGGTTAGTATTGTTGAGTAACTACAATGTTGTTGATTCATCCTCAGTTCTAAAAAAGCCATTAAACTCTGTAACCGTTTTAAAGTCACCATTGGCCTCACGGTGAAATCCCTGAGCGGTTTCCTTCCTCTCCAGCAACTGAGTTGGGCAGGACACCTGTATCTTTGTAGTGACTTGGTATATTGATCCAAAGTGTAATTAATAACTTCACCATGCTCAAAGGGATATTCAATGTCTGCTTTTTTAGGTGTCCTTCTTTGAGAGGCATTGGAAAACCTCCCTGGTCTTTGTGGTTGAATCTGTGTATAAAATGTACTGCATGACTGAGGGAACGTACAGACAATTGTAGGTGTGTGGGGTACAGAGATAAGGTAGTCATTCAAAAATGACATTGAACACTATTATTGCACAGAGTGAATCTATGCAATTTATTAAGCACATGTTTACTCCTGAACTTATTTAGGCTTGCCATAACAAAGGGGTTGATTACTTATTGAGTCAAGACATTTCAGCTTTTCATTTAAAAAAATCAAATTTGTAAACATAATTCCACTTTTATATATTATGGGGTATTGTGTGTAGGCCAGTGACACAAAAACTTAATTTAATCCGTTTTAAATTCAGGCTGTGAATATTTCCTGAAGACACTGTACATACACACGTACAGCTCCGTAGCTCTGTTTGCGTAGACTGTGAAATCACCGTGGACAGTGATTTATTTTCTTCCCACCCCTCACCCGATCTCCCAAATTAAACCGTGACACCTCCACCCTTGGAAGTCTCATCTTGTCTCCAGGCCCTTGCCCTCCAGGACCATCTTGATCTCTCTGGCATCCAGCGTCTCGTATTGCAACAGGGCGTTGGCTAGGTTCTGGTGTTCTTTGGCGTGAGACTTGAGGAGAGCCCTGGCCCGCTCGTACGAATCCTGGGGACCACACAAACCAGAGGAGATAACACATGTAGGGGTTGAGTGAATTTCTGAAAAGGGCTGGTATATATTACAATGCAATTAAGGCTTACACACACACCTGCAAATTGTGCCTGTTATTTCCCTAAACTGTGATACTCTGAATAAGCTCGGTTTGAGAAATGGGAAAGATAAATACAATTTTTGTATTATTTTTTTAACAAGCCAAAGAGCACTGGGTCAGGGGCTTGGAAGGATGATGGAGGTGGAAACGTACCTTTAAAAGTTTCCTGACTTCGTGTTCGATGGCAGCCTGTGTCTCTGGGCTCTGCTTGGTTTGGTCAGTGTAGGTCATGACACCCAGCTTCAACACAGGTAGGTGTGTGTGTGTGTGTGTGTGTGTGTGTGAGAGAGAGAGAGAGAGAAAGCAAGAGCGGAGAGAGAGAATATAATATATATATGTTAGCGCTACAAAATTGGGTGGTTCCCGTTCATGCCAATAAAGCTAATTGAATTGAGAATCAGGGTTCCAAGGCCAACACCACATGTCCTGAAAGGTAATACAGTAAAAACAGGACTTTGCTGACGCTTTATTAGACATGACTTCAATTTGTCTCTCCCGACCAAACGTCCAGCAACGTCCAACAAACGTCCAGCAACGTCCAACAAACGTCCAGCAACGTCCAACAAACGTCCAGCAACGTCCAACAAACGTCCAGCAACGTCCAACAAACGTCCAGCAACGTCCAACAAACGTCCAGCAACGTCCAACAAACGTCCAGCAACGTCCAACAAACGTCCAGCAACGTCCAACAAACGTCCAGCAACTTACCCTCTCACACATACCAAATCTGGTCACCATCATTTTTGCAATTCTGGTGGCAGCATCAAAGTCACTTGATGCACCTGAAGAAAAAAAAATAAGAAGTTGAACATGTTGTTTATATAGAATTTGTTTAGTTTAAAAAAAAAAAAAAATGAAGCACTTTTGGAAGATGATTAATGCTCTAAAAGATATCAATGTCTCAGTGATATACAGCACAGTGCTGGCAACACTAATGACCTGGGTTAGTCATCAGCACGGTGCTGACAACACTAATGATGTGGGTTAGTCATCAGCACGGTGCTGACAACACTAATGACGTGGGTTAGTCATCAGCACGGTGCTGGCAACACTAATGATGTGGGTTAGTCATCAGCACGGTGCTGGCAACAGTAATGATGTGGGTTAGTCATCAGCACGGTGCTGGCAACAGTAATGACGTGGGTTAGTCATCAGCACGGTGCTGGCAACACTAATGATGTGCGTTCGATACCTGCATGGACCTCATAATATTGAAAATATTAATATTATTAATGCTCTTGTTTACGTGTTGCTGTGCGTTTTGTTGCCAACCTTACTTTGCTACCTGACAACTTTACGGTTTTTACTTTTTAATTACCGTTTATATTTTTTGGTTTTTCCCTCACTCAACTTTTCATTCAACTTTTTCACTCCGGATGCTTTATTTTTATTTATTTTTATTTTACCTTTATTTAACCAGGCAAGTCAGTTAAGAACAAATTCTTATTTTCAATGACGGCCTGGGAACAGTGGGTTAACTGCCTGTTCAGGGGCAGAACGACAGATTTGTACCTTGTCAGCTCGGGGGTTTGAACTCGCAACCTTCCGGTTACTAGTCCAACGCTCTAACCACTAGGCTACCCTGCCGCCCCTATCTGGACGTGGTTCGTCAGGACCTCCAACAGCCGAAGCTAAGTAGTAACATTAACATGATGCCTTCTAATTGCAGTCGCTGTACTCATAATATACAGGAGAACGATCGCCTTACGGTGAGGATAGCTGTGCTACAAGCCCAGCTTCAGATGCAATCGTTAGGCAAGGGTAATTTCAGTGTAGGAAAGGATGAAACGACGTCTGTGCCACCAGTAAGTACAGATAGTAATGTTAGTATAAATCCCCTCGCACGGTCCCCGCAGCCGGACAACTTTCTCATGGCTTCTGGAGGGAAATGCTGTAGGAATGCTCAACCGGTGTCGCTCATTCAGCCGACAGAAACTGTCAACCGGTTTTCCCCATTAAGCAACGAGTCGGAGTCAGAGGCCGAGCCTTCTCTGGTCTCTACTCCTATCCGTTACTGGGTCTGAGATGCCGAAACTTCCCACCATTAGCTCTGACAAATTGAAAACTCTAGTCATTGGAGACTCCATTACCCGCAGTATTAGACTTAAAACGAATCGTCCAGCGATCATACACTGTTTACCAGGGGGCAGGGCTACCGACGTTAAGGCTAATCTGAAGATGGTGCTGGCTAAAGCTAAAACTGGCGAGTGTAGAGTATAGAGATATTGTTATCAATGTCGGCAACAACGATGTTAGGATGAAACAGTCAGAGGTCACCAAGCGCAACATAGCTTCAGCGTGTAAATCAGCTAGAAAGATGTGTCGGCATCGAGTAATTGTCTCTGGCCCCCTCCCAGTTAGGGGGAGTGATGAGCTCCTCAGCAGAGTCTCACAACTCAATCGCCGGTTGAAAACGTTTTTTTGCCCCTCCCAAAAGATGTAGATAATTGGCCCTCTTTCTGGGACTCACCCACAAACAGGACCAAGCCTGACCTGCTGAGGAGTGACGGACTCCATCCTAGCTGGAGGGGTGCTCTCATCTTATCTACCAACATAGACAGGGCTCTAGCTCCTCTAGCTCACAATGAAATAGGGTGCAGGCCAGGCAACAGGCTGTTAGCCAGCCTGCCAGCTTAGTGGAGTCTGCCAATAGCACAGTCAGTGTAGTCAGCTCAGCTATCCCCATTGAGACCCGGTCTGTGCCTTGACCTAGGTTGGGCAAAACTAAACATGGCAGTGTTCGCCTTAGCAATCTCACTAGGATAAAGACCTCCTCCATTCCTGTCATTATTGAAAGAGATCATGATACCCCACATCTCAAAATAGGGCTACTTAATGTTAGATCCCTCACTTCAAAGGCAATTATAGTCAATGAACTAATCACGGATCATAATCTTGATGTGATTGGTCTGACTGAAACATGGCTTAAGCCTGATGAATTTACTGTGTTAAATGAGGCCTCACCTCCTGGCTACACTAGTGACCATATCCCCTGTGCATCCCGCAAAGGCGGAGGTGTTGCTAACATTTACGCTAGCAAATTTCAATTTACACTTTTTTTTTTTTCATCTTTTGAGCTTCTAGTCATGAAATCTATGCAGCCTACTCAATCACCTTTTATAGCTACTGTTTACAGGCCTACTGGGCCATATACAGCGTTCCTCATCGAGTTCCCTGAATTCCTATCGGACCTTGTAGTTATAGCAGATAATATTCTAATTTTTGGTGACTTTAATATTCACATGGAAAAGTCCACAAACCCACTCCAAAAGGCTTTCGGAGCCATCATCGACTCAGTGGGTTTTGTCCAACATGTCTCTGGACCCACTCACTGTCACAGTCATACTCTGGACCTAGTTTTGTCCCATGGAATAAATGTTGTGGATCTTAATGTTTTTCCTCATAATCCTGGACTATCGGACCACCATTTTATTATGTTTGCAATTGCAACAAATAATCTGCTCAGACCCCAACCAAGGAACATCAAAAGTCATGCTATAAATTCACAGACAACACAAAGATCCCTTGATGCCCTTCCAGACTCCCTCTGCCTACCCAAGGACGTCAGAGGACAAAAATCAGTTAACCACCTAATTGAGGAACTCAATTTAACCTTGCGCAATACCCTAGATGCAGTTGCACCCCTAAAAACTCAAAACATTTTTCATAAGAAACTAGCTCCCTAGTATACAGAAAATACCCGAGCTCTGAAGCAAGCTTCCAGAAAATTGGAACGGAAATGGCGCCACACCAAACTGGAAGTCTTCCGACTAGCTTGGAAAGACAGTACCGTGCAGTGTCGAAGAGCCCTTACTGCTGCTCGGTCATCCTATTTTTCCAACTTAATTGAGGAAAATAAGAACAATCAGAAATTCCTTTTTAATACTGTCACAAAGCTAACTAAAAAGCAGCATTCCCCAATAGAGGATGGCTTTCACTTCAGCAGTAATAAATTCATGAACTTCTTGAGGAAAAGATCATGATTATTAGAAAGCAAATTACGGACTCCTCTTTAAATCTGCGTATTCCTTCAAAGCTCAGTTGTCCTGAGTCTGTACAACTCTGCCAGGATCTAGGATCAAGAGAGACACTCAAGTGTTTTAGTACTATATCTCTTGACACAATGATGAAAATAATCATGGCCTCTAAACCTTCAAGCTGCATACTGGACCCTATTCCAACTAAACTAGCTGCTTCCTGTGCTTGGCCCTCCTATGTTGAACATAATAAACGGCTCTCTATCCACCGGATGTGTACCAAACTCACTAAAAGTGGCAGTAATAAAGCCTCTCTTGAAAAAGCCAAACCTTGACCCAGAAAATATAAAAAACTATAGGCCTATATCGAATCTTCCATTCCCCTCATTTTTTTTTGAAAAGGCTGTTGCGCAGCAACTCACTGCCTTCCTGAAGACAATGTATACGAAATGCTTCAGTCTGGTTTTAGACCCCATCGTAGCACTGAGACTGCACTTGTGAAGGTGGTAAATTACCTTAATGGCATCAGACTGAGGCTTTGCATCTGTCCTCGTGCTCCTAGACCTTAGTGCTGCTTTTGATACCATCGATCACCACATTCTTTTGGAGAGATTGGAAACCCAAATTGGTCTACACGGACAAGTTCTGGCCTGGTTTAGATCTTCTGTCGGAAACATATCAGTTTGTGTCTGTGAATGTTTTGTCCTCTGACAAAACAACTAAATTTCGCTAGAAGCCTGTGTTTCAGACATAAGGAAGTGGATGGCTGCAAACTTCCTACTTTTAAACTCGGACAAAACAGAGATGCTTGTTCTAGGTCCCAAGAAACAAAGAGATCTTCTGTTGAATCTGACAATTAATCTTAATGGTTGTACAGTCGTCTCAAATAAAACTGTGAAGGACCTCGGCGTTACTCTGGACCCTGATCTCTCTTTTGACGGACATATCAAGACTGTCTCAAGGACAGCTTTTTTCCATCTACGTAACATTGCAAAAATCAGAAACGTTCTGTCCAAAAACAATGCAGAAAAATTAATCCATGCTTTTGTTACTTCTAGGTTAGACTACTGCAATATTCTACTTTCTGGCTACCCGGATAAAGCACTAAATAAACTTCAGTTAGTGCTAAATACGGCTGCTAGAATCCTGACTAGAACCAAAGAATTTGATCATATTACTCCAGTGCTAGCCTCCTCCCTACAAGGGATGATTTCAAGGTTTTACTGCTAACCTACAAAGCATTACATGGGCTTGCTCCTACCTCTCTCTCTGATTTGGTCCTGCCGTACATACCTACACGTATGCTACGGTCACAAGACGCAGGCCTCCTAATTGTCCCTAGAATTTCTAAGCAAACAGCTGGAGGCAGGGCTTTCTCCTATAGAGCTCCATTTTTATGGAATGGTCTGCCTACCCATGTGAGAGACGCAAACTCGGTCTCAACCTTTAAGTCTTTACTGAAGACTCCTCTTCAGTAGGTCATATGATTGAGTGTAGTCTGGCCCAGGAGTGTGAAGGTGAACGGAAAGGCACTGGAGCAACGAACCGCCCTTGCTGTCTCTGCCTGGCCGGTTCCCCTCTTTCCACTGGGATTCTCTGCCTCTAACCCTATTACAGGGGCTGAGTCATTGGCTTACTGGTGCTCTTTCATGCCGTCCCTAGGAGGTGTACTTGAGTGGGTTGAGTCACTGACATGACTGACTGACTGACTGTCTGGGTTGGAGCCCCCCTTTGGGTTGTGCCGTGGCGGAGATCTTTGTGGTCTATACTCGGCCTTGTCTCAAGATGGTAAGTTGGTGGTTGAAGATATCCCTCTAGTGGTGTGGGGGCTGTGCTTTGGCAAAGTGGGTGGGGTTAGATCCTTCCTGTTTGGCCCTGTCCGGGGGTATCATCGGATGGGGCCACAGTGTCTCCTGACCCCTCCTGTCTCAGCCTCCAGTATTTATGTGTCGGGGGGCTATGGTCAGTTTGTTATATCTGGAGTACTTCTCCTGTCTTATCCGGTGTCCTGTGTGAATTTAAGTATGCTCTCTCTAATTCTCTCTCTCTCGGAGGACCTGAGGCCTAGGACCATGCCTCAGGACTACCTGGCATGATATCTTCTTGCTGTCCCCAGTCCACTTGGCCGTGCTGCTGCTCCAGTTTCAACTGTTCTGCCTGTGATTATTATTATTTGACGATGCTGGTCATTTATGAACATTTGAACATCTTGGCCATGTTCTGTTATAATCTCCACCCGACACAGCCAGAAGAGGACTGGCCACCCCTCATAGCCTGGTTCCGCTCTAGGTTTCTTCCTAGGTTTTGGCCTTTCTAGGGAGTTTTTCCTAGCCACCGTGCTTCTACACCTGCATTGCTTGCTGTTTGGGGTTTTAGGCTGGGTTTCTGTACAGCACTTTGATGTATCAGCTGATGTACGAAGGGCTATATAAAATAAATTTGATTTGATGTCACTGTTAATCTCCGCAATTCCGCAAGTCAGTTTGAATAACAGATAAATTACCATATCATACCCTCAAAAACATAAATTCCCAACATTTAGATTGAATATTATATATTTGGATGACAGCATTACACAGCATTACACACCTTGAGACGTTTGAGGAATATTGTTGTTACACTACATACAGTACCGCACAAGGTGTATACTGTAATTCTGTAGTCAAATTACCCTCCTACGCCCTACATCCCCCTGCATACCAGTGGTGATGAACTCATTGCCAAATATGATCTCCTCTGCCACGCGGCCTCCCATGCTGACGTCCATCTGGGCCAGCAGCTGAGCACGCGTCTCGCTCCAGCGGTCATCATCTGGGAGCATGGACACCTGGAAGACAGGGGGGGGGGGGGGGGGGGAGTGAGGCCTGGCTGAAAATGGAACCAACCATTTCACACTTAATGTTTTCAGAAAATCATTTAAAAAAACTATTTAAAATTTGCCAGACAAAACCACAGGAGGACTAAGGCACTTTTCATTATATCGAAATGAGGCCTTGTGGTATTGGCTCAGTGGAATGGATTCCTAAAACACATGGAGGTCCAGATAACCTACAGCTCCTTCAGAAAGTATAAATACCCCTCGACTTATTCCACATTTTTCTGCGTTACAGGCAGCCAGAATTAAAACATGATTAAATAGACCCCCTCCCCCCACACAATACCCCAAAATGACTAATTGAAAACATGTTTTTACAAATCTTGGCAAATTTATTGCAAATGAAATAAATATCTACGTAAGTATTTACACCCTTTTGCCATGACACTCCAAATTGAGTTCATGTGCATCCAATTTCACTTTGATCATCCTTCAGATTACACTACAACTTGATTGGATTCCACCTGTGGCCAATTCAATTGTTAGGACATGATTTAGAAAGAAAAACACCTGTCTATATACACTGAATGTACAAAACATTAAAGAACAACTTCCTAATATTGAGTTGCACCCCATTTTACCCTCAGAACAGCCACAATTCTTTGTGGCGTGGACTCTACAAGGTGTTGAAAGTATTCCACAGGGATGCTGGCCCATGTTGACTCAACGCTTCCCACAGTTGTGTCAAGTTGGCTGGATGTCCTTTGGGTGGTGGACTGTTCTTGATTCACACTGGAAACTGTTGAGCATGAACATAGGAGCGTTGTAGTTCTCGACACACTTGAACCTGTGCGCCTGGCACCTACTACCATACCTCGTTCAATGGCACTTAAATATTGTCTTCCCCAAACACCCTCTGAATGGCACACATACACAATCCATGTCAAAGCTTAAATTATTATTTCACCTGTCTCCTCCCCTTTATCTACAGTGAAGTGGATTTAACAGGTGACATCAATAAGGGATCATAGCTTTTACCAGGATTCACCTGGTCAGTCTGTCATGGAAATAGGTGTTTAATGTTTTGTACACTCAGTGAAAGGTCCCACAGTTGACAGTGCATGTCAGAGCAGAAGCTATACCATGAAGTCCAAGGAACTGTCCATAGATCGGCAAAATATAATTGTGATGAGGGAAGGGTATAAAACAATTGCTTGAGTGTTTAAAGTTTCAGGAGCACTGTGGTCTCCATCATTGGGAAATTGAGAAAAAAAAATATGGAACTACCCAGACTCCACCTAGAGCTGTCCGCCCGACTAAACTGAGCAGCCGGGCAAGAAGGACCTTGGTCAGGGAGATGACTGAGAACCCAATGACCACTGACAGAACTACAGAGTTCCTTGGCTGAGATGGGAGAACCTGCTAGAAGAACAACAGTCTCTACAACACTTCACCAATCTGGACATTATGGGAGAGTGGCCAGATAGAAGTCACTCCGGAGAAAAAGGCACTCCTGAGAAAAAGGCACATGACAGCATGCCTGGAGTTTGCAAAAAGTCACGTGAAAGACAGATCATTAGACAAAATATTGTGGTCTGATGACACAAAAATGTAAGTATTTGCCCTGAATGCAAAGCATTCAGTCTGGAGAAAACCAGGCACAGCTCATCACCCGTCGTCACCATCCCTACTGTGAAGCATGGTGGTGGCAGCATCATGCTACATGGATGCTTTTTAGCACCAGGGACTGGGAGACTGGTAAGGATGGAGGGAACAATGAATGAAGCCAAATACAGGTAAATCATTGATGAGAACCTGCTTCAGAGTGCAAACGACATTAGACTGGGTTGAAGATTTATATTTCAACAGGACGATGACCCCAAGCATACAGCCAAAGCAATGCTGGAATGGCTTCAGAACAAGAATGTAAAATTCCTTGTGTGACCCAACAGAAGCCCAGACATGAATCCCATTGAAAAGCTGTGGAAAGACTTGAAGATTTTGCTGTTCACTGAGACTTCCCATCTAACTTAACAGAGCTTGAGAAAAATCCGCAAGGAAGAGTGAGAGAAAATCCCCAAATCCAGATGTGTGAAGCTGATACAGACATACCCCCAGACGACTCAAAGCCGATACAGAAATACCCCCAGACGACTCAAAGCTGATAGACATACCCCCAGACGACTCAAAGCCGATACAGACATACCCCCAGATGACGTAAAGTTGTATTCACCAAAGGTGCTTCTACAAAGTGACTCAGTACTTATGTAAATTTGATATTTTTGTATTACATTCAATAAATTTGCAAAAAAAAATCTAAAAAAAAAACATGTTTTGGTATTGTGTGCAGATGCTTGAGAAAATACAGTGCCTTGCGAAAGTATTCGGCCCCCTTGAACTTTGCGACCTTTTGCCACATTTCAGGCTTCAAACATAAAGATATAAAACTGTATTTTTTTGTGAAGAATCAACAACAAGTGGGACACAATCATGAAGTGGAACGACATTTATTGGATATTTCAAACTTTTTTAACAAATCAAAAACTGAAAAATTGGGCGTGCAAAATTATTCAGCCCCTTTACTTTCAGTGCAGCAAACTCTCTCCAGAAGTTCAGTGAGGATCTCTGAATGATCCAATGTTGACCTAAATGACTAATGATGATAAATACAATCCACCTGTGTGTAATCAACTCTCCGTATAAATGCACCTGCACTGTGATAGTCTCAGAGGTCCGTTAAAAGCGCAGAGAGCATCATGAAGAACAAGGAACACACCAGGCAGGTCCGAGATACTGTTGTAAAGTCGGATTTGGATACAAAAAGATTTCCCAAGCTTTAAACATCCCAAGGAGCACTGTGCAAGCGATAATATTGAAATGGAAGGAGTATCAGACCACTGCAAATCTACCAAGACCTGGCCGTCCCTCTAAACTTTCAGCTCATACAAGGAGAAGACTGATCAGAGATGCAGCCAAGAGGCCCATGATCACTCTGGATGAACTGCAGAGATCTACAGCTGAGGTGGGAGACTCTGTCCATAGGACAACAATCAGTCGTATATTGCACAAATCTGGCCTTTATGGAAGAGTGGCAAGAAGAAAGCCATTTCTTAAAGATATCCATAAAAAGTGTCGTTTAAAGTTTGCCACAAGCCACCTGGGAGACACCAAACATGTGGATGAAGGTGCTCTGGTCAGATGAAACCAAAATTGAACTTTTTGGCAACAATGCAAAACGTTATGTTTGGCGTAAAAGCAACACGGCTGAACACACCATCCCCACTGTCATACATGATGGTGGCAGCATCATGGTTTGGGCCTGCTTTTCGTCAGCAGGGACAGGGAAGATGGTTAAAAATGATGGGAAGATGGATGGAGCCAAATACAGGACCATTCTGGAAGAAAACCTGATGGAGTCTGCAAAAGACCTGAGACTGGGACGGAGATTTGTCTTCCAACAAGACAATGATCCAAAACATAAAGCAAAATCTACAATGGAATGGTTAAAAAATAAACATATCCAGGTGTTAGAATGGCCAAGTCAAAGTCCAGACCTGAATCCAATCGAGAATCTGTGGAAAGAACTGAAAACTGCTGTTCACAAATGCTCTCCATCCAACCTCACTGAGCTCGAGCTGTTTTGCAAGGAGGAATGGGAAAAAATGTCAGTCTCTCGATGTGCAAAACTGATAGAGACATACCCCAAGCGACTTACAGCTGTAATCGCAGCAAAAGGTGGCGCTACAAAGTATTAACTTAAGGGGGCTGAATAATTTTGCACGCCCAATTTTTCAGTTTTTGATTTGTTAAAAAAGTTTGAAATATCCAATAAATGTCGTTCCACTTCATGATTGTGTCCCACTTGTTGATTCTTCACAAAAAAATACAGTTTTATATCTTTATGTTTTAAGCCTGAAATGTGGCAAAAGGTCGCAAAGTTCAAGGGGGCCGAATACTTTCGCAAGGCACTGTATATATAAATGTAATGATTTTTTAATTTAGGCTGTAACATAGAATGTGGTATAAGAATCTCAAATAAAATAATGAAAAAAAGCATGAATCGGGTTTTCAAGCTTTTGGGGCGTTTTCAACAATGATGTGTATAAAGCCATCCAGGGTTTATATATGTAAAAAATAATTTATTAATGTCTAAATTAATTCTGACACATTATATTATACCTTAATGTATACATTTAAATTATATTATGTTAGAAAAACAAAATTTAAATGATAAATCTTATTTTTTTTAATCCTGAAAGTATTCAAAGCCTCTCAATGGCCAATACATAGATAGCATTAGCATCAGCAATCTAAGGTTTTACACTTCATTGATTTCCAAGCTACTGTGGCAGGTAAATAGAGTCAAGAGACGGCAATGTTTAAAATAGGCCTAGCTTGTGTATCACCATCAGTAGCTGACAACAAATCAGCTCGCTAACTTGATTCTTCTTACAGGTATGTACTACTAAAGTAAAAAAGCATTGGGTTGGTATAGACATGGGTGACGTGGGTTTCCTTCAACCATGTTCTTTGCACCTGTCTCTGTGCTATTCCTATTAAATCCAAGTCACAACAGCCTGTTGGGATTGAGGGAAAACAGTGAGGTGAGAGGATGGGAGATGTGAGTGTGTGTCTATAATAACCTCAGTGCACAGGACACGGTGTAAACAGTACAGTGAAGTGCTACTGGTCTGTAGCCCTCCCTTCCCGTCTTGTTTTCTATAGATTTTAAAATGTCCCTATTTCCAGTCCTACTTACATGACCTAGAGTAGGTCCTCTGGGCATGATGGTGGCCTTGTTGATGGGCATGGCATCCTTGGTGTAGTACGCCACGATAGCGTGGCCAGACTCGTGGTACGCTGTGATCTCCTTGTTCTTTTTATCTATCTCCACACTCCTCCTCTCTGGGCCTGTGGGAGGTAAGCGAGACCGAAAGAAGAGTTGATTTCCAAAACCTGCTCAAAGATCCCCGAATCCCAAATAAACTCCTAACCCCTTACGTATTATCAACTAGATTCAGCAGTGTGACGGTTTTTTTCTTGAGTGGATTGACGGTGGGCCGGGAACGTTATTTTAAATTAACTGCAAATTGATGGCAAGAAGCCCAAACAGATATAATATTTGACTAAACCATAATCATTTCAAACCTTGCTTACATTTGTATACGATCACATCTCTCTATAATGCGTGGGAATACTTGGGAGATGATTTTCTGGTGTTTTTAACAGTCTTTTATGCCCCCCCTCCCAAATTTTTTTTAATATTTTTTATATGTATACATTTCTTGCTCAGAAAACTTGGGAGGGATTTTTGTTTTGTTTGAATGAGAGCGGTCAGAGAGCCTGTGGCATTCAGCACTGGCATTTGATTGTCTATAACTAGAAATTATGTTTCTCCTCGGGAGAGGCATTTCCTTGCGTCTCGGGTTTATGCAGCATTCGTTCTGCATCGTATGCATGCTAGCTTGTTGCAAGTCAGATTGTTGTCGTTGTTGAAATGTCTCTTTGGAACTCCACCCATATTAAATATTTTATTGGTTTGATAGTGGCAAGGCGTCACTAGTTTCTACCTGGACTCCGAACTCAAGTCTGGGTATACGAGGCTCAGGTATAAGCAATATGGTGGCAATTCCACTTGGCCTATCAGAGAGCAAGATGGGTGTAAGCAATAGGGTGGTAGCCCATCTAACCCTCTCAGATCTAAACAGGTGGCTAGGAGGTTGGGGCTAGGGCATGATTTGTGATACAGGGGTATGTATCTATTTCGTCCCCATTCCTACAGCAGAGCTCACCCATGAGGATCTTGTCCTTGGCGAACTCCAGCTCTTTGAGGGTCACCATGTCTTTGCCGTCCACCGCCGCCTTCAGAGCCGCTTGGTTGACCAGGTTCTCCAGGTCGGCCCCGGAGAAGCCCACTGTTCCCCTGGCGATGATCCCAGCCTCCACATCTGCATGAGGAAGCCAGGTCCTTAGCAGGAATAGGTACAGCTAAGCTAGGTCAACTATGGTGTGTCTTACTAGCACGTTCTTCTCTTGTAGTATGTAGCCATAGGCTATTAACATGCAGCGATTAGCATGTTGCCACTGCAGATTCTCATATAGCCATTGTCTACAAGTATGCAGCCATTAGCATGTAGCTATTAGCATGTATCCATTAGCAAGTAGCCATAGTCTATTAGCATACAGCCATTAGCATGTTGCCACTGTAGATTCTCATATAGCCATAGTTTATTTGCAAGTATCCATTAGCATTTAGCCCAGCAGATTCACTTGTGTGAAGCTATTACTCATCAGCAATAGACTCAAGCTATGATCAACATAGGTCACACATGTATGTTGCTCACGTACCAGGGTCTACTTTAATCTTCCTAAGGTACCAGTTGAGGATCTCTGTGCGCCCCTTCACATCTGGCTTGGGAACGGTGACCTGCATGTCGAAACGTCCCGGTCGAATCAGAGCGCTAAGGGAGGGGAGGGGAGGGAGTGACAGAGTTTCACTGACTTTAGGTTAGTTTTAACATGGCAAGTCAATATGTACTCATGACAACTAATGAAACCCTGTAAAAAAACATTTTATTTTAAAAGACAGACATTTCATTGAGCAACATTAGTATGAGATGAATAAAGCTTAACATACTTATCCAAAGCCTCTGGGAAGTTTGTCGCTCCAATGATAATGACCCCTTCGTTTGGTTTGAACCTGCGGGCGACAATTGTGACACGTTCAGGGAAGTCGGTGTATCCATCCTACTGGGGGGGGGGGGGAAACTGATTGATTGAATCTACGTTGTTTCCACATCATAAAAAAAAAAAAACTGATTGGATTTGCATAAAGTCAACAGGAATTCTGGGATTTTTTTCTTCCAACATTTAACCTAAAATCCAATGACTGACATTTGTTGTTGAACTAGACGTTGAAATGACATCTGTGCCCACTGGGATGTCACGTTTCTCCACACAGAAAGTAGGGTCGTGTTTTGTACGGGAAACATTTTGCAACTTAAAAAAAAAAAAAAAACGGTGTTCTTGTTGGACAACCTCACGTAGATCCTTGATTTGGCTTTGTTTTATAAAATGTTTCTCCTCACCGAACACAACCCAGAAGAACCTGTTGGAAAACATACCCGTCCATCTCAGCCAGTAGCTGGTTGATGGTCTGTCTGGAGTAGGGGTGCATGGGAGACTCGATCCTCTTTCCTCCGACGCTGTCCAACTCGTCAATGAAGATCACGCACGGCGTGTTTGCTTTGGCTTCCTCTGCAGATGTAACGTATAGAGAGGGTGGGTTGAAGTCTAGGGCCTCAGATATACGGTTGAACAATTATGACAAATCCATCGTAGTAGTGACCAGGTTTGGGTTAAAAAAAAATTATTTAAAAGACAGTGAAAATTACAATATTAGGTTCAGGGTTGGAAGCCAGGAATGAGTGGAGACTTGAAGAGGAGATGGGACTCACTGAAGAGGTTCCTGATGCGACTGGCTCCAACCCCCACAAACATCTCATCAAACTCAGAGCCAGAGGCATAATAAAATGGTACGTTGGCTTCTCCAGCCACAGCTCTGGCCAACAGAGTCTTCCCAGTACCAGGAGGGCCAACCAGCAAGATCCCTGCACACACACAGACAGATGTAGAGAGAGCGAGAGTGATAAGAACAACTGTAATAGGTAATATACAGTAATACAATATTCACCTAACAAAGTAGAAGTTTTTTATGAATATTGACTCTAAAATATTAGATTGAAATTCAATGTGGAAGTAAATAATAAGATATGTAACTAACTGTAAGAAATAGCCAATTAAAGAGGCAACAAAGTTAATGGCACCATTTTCATCTTCCATAAGGGGAAGATTGTGTTTCTGCCTAAACAACTTATTTAATTCAGAATTGTTCAGTCTACACCTGGGTTGTGTTCATTAGAGCACAAAAACGGTTACATTTTTTATAAACGTTTTGCAACAGAAAACAAAAATGAACGTTTCTTACTGGACAAATCCACGTAGTCCTTCTTGTTCCAGTCAGTCTTTTTGTTCTATTTGGTGCCTAATGAACACAACCCTGATCAACTAAAGGCCATAAAAAGAGCTTGACGGTCTACTGCACCTCTCGGCAGTTTCCCTCCGAGGACGGTGAACTTCTCTGGGCTCCGGAGGAACTCCACCACCTCCTGCAGCTCGTTCTTGGCCTCCTCCACCCCTTTGACGTGCTCAAATGTCACGTTCTTCATGTGGACAGGGTCCACCGCTGAGTCCAGGCCTGATGTGGTTCGGAATCGTACTGTCCAGAACGGTTAGATTAAGGTTCGAAATCACACTGCTCGGAAATCACACTGCAAAAGCGTTCTTAGCTATGGTTAGATTTATTTTAGTTTGGCAACAAATCACCGTCTTTAAGAAGCATTCGGTAAACAAAAAAAAAAAACTATATTATCATCAAGTTATCTTGATTACTCAAACTTGCTAGACATGCTTTTGTGTGTAAATTCTGAACGCATCAGCAAAGAGGTAAAGGCTCAATCTGGGATGCTGTTCAACTGTCATTTGAATGAATGAATTACATAGGCTACCCATTGACTTATAAAGAATGTTACTTTAAAACAGACAATATACAGCTTCAAAAACTGGTCACTCATGGACTGTGTATGAATTTAACACTGGTTACGTTTCTCCTGGCCCAACCCTCTGCAGCGAAGATTGAAGTTTGACTAAAATGCGAGCTACAGATTGCGGCTTTAAAAAAAAGTACACGCCAAGCTGCATGCTAGAGCGAAGGACTTCAAGCTTGATTAGAGAGATGGACAAAATGAAAAGGAGCCTTTACCCGATAGGAAGGGCGTCTTGGAGAGGCCGTAGAGTCCCAGGAGCAGCAGGACCAGCAGGACCAGCCTCGTCCTCCTCAGAGAGTCTGCAGAGAAGATGAGAGTTTCAATCCACGTTCATTCAATACGAGGGAGAAAAAAAAAATATGAAAGGCGGGCGTGCATCTCTTGTTGCAGTGAGTCTTCGGGTCCTGCAAGCTGAAACCGTGGTCATTTAATGCTCACTGCAAGAAGAGTAGAGCTGGTGACTTTCATTTTTCTGGAAGATAACGTACACCTAGGTAATGTTTAGTAGGCAGTAGAAACATTAGACAATGTTGTGAAACGAAGGAGGTACTACCTGAGCTGTTCCATTAAGAACACCCGTTTTGGTTTTCCGTTTCGCCATGTGTCTTACTGAGCATGACCCTGGTCTTGTAGTGTAGTATAGTGTACACTTGCCTTGTGTGCGCTGTGTCAGAGCTTGGGATTTCAGGAAGCCCTCAGCAAACCCGGTCTTGAAAGAATCTTGCTGCCCATCAGGAATATTCTTGTTCTTCATAAGCTTGTCCAAGGTTTCCACCTCCATCCCCTTATCACGCATCAGGAGGCCCTGCATGAGACAACAGTCAGATATGTTTACAATAAAACCAGGAGCATGTTCAGTAGGAAAACATCTGAGAGATAACATTCATCTTTGTCAAGTAAGATGTAAAAATACACCCCCCCCCCCCCATTTTCCATTGTAAAACATTTTCAAACATTTTTCTATGGTGTGGCCTAATGAACAAGACCCAGGTACTCTCTCCAGAGAATGACAGAGTACAGACAAACCAGTGGTCTCACCTTCATAAAGGAGGGTGTAAAGCCATCTGATTCCATGGGACGCTCAAAGCCTGCCTGCAGTCGCTTGTGTTTCCCTAGAGTTTTAAAGCCTCTGTTCTGGATCCACACTGGAAACAAGTACACATACTGTATGTTCAACACATTTAAAATCAAAACTACACATTTCTAAGTAGAAAGATGTTTGGTAAATATGAATGCAGTTTAGGTGTTCATGATCGCACTCAAATATGGGTGAGTGATTGTCAAAACAGCAGACAAACACCATGCCCTCCATTTCATTGAACAAACTCTTCCTCTGAAATAGACCAAAAGCAACGGTAGAATAGGCTCCCATTTAAAATGGATGTCACAAGCATATGCCACTGTTGACATTGACTTGCATTTGCAGGAGAACTGCGCTGAGATTTTTGCTGGATATTTATTAGTCACTTAATTACAAAATGATATAATAAAATTATCTTTGATTACCTGGCCAATAGCAGAGCTCTGTACAAACTGCCTGAAGAGGGGAAGGGATCTGTTTGCAGAAAACAGGGTAGGAGGTGCCCATTTTACCACCAGAGAACCCTACAAGGACAACGGAAGGAGGGTTGGATGTGCATATTCCACCCAATAGTTAGGATTTAATTAGTGATTCTGTCTCAAAAATCAACTCATTCATAGAAATATGATACTAAATTAATTATATAATAGACATCAATCAAACACAAAAAAAGCACTTATCATAAGCGAATCATATGTATTCTATACTGCAATAACATGCAGTCAACCCCCCACACACCCTTTGATATGGGCCCTACACAAAAGGCGATTTAAACTCAGATAAATCTTAAAATCGGGTTACAGTTAATTGTTCAATTACCGGGTGAGTTTCCCAAAAACAAAAAGATCATGTTTAGCTTGAAGCTCATCATTTGTACAAGATTAATTTAGTTTTTGGGAAACACATCAACCAGCAGTAGGGTTACTACTCACTAACCAGCAGTAGGGTTACTATAGTCATTATCTATATACAGTGGAAGTCGGAAGTTTACATACACCTTAGCCAAATACATTTAAACTCAGTTTTTCACAATTCCTGACATTTAATCCTAGTAAAAATGCCATGTCTTTAGGTCAGTTAGGATCACCACTTTATTTTAAAAAAAATTTGAAATGTCAGAATAATAGCAGAGGGATTTATTTCAGCATTTATTTATTTCATCACATTCCCAGTGGGTCAGAAGTTTACATACACTCAATTAGTATTTGGTAGCATTGCCTTTACATTGTTTAACTTGGGTCAAACGTTTTGGGTAGCCTTCCACAAGCTTCCCACAATAAGTTGGGTGAATTTTGGCCCATTCCTCCTGACAGAGCTGATGTAACTGAGTCAGGTTTATAGGCCTCCTTGCTCGCACACGCTTTTTCAGTTCTGCCCACAACTTTTCTATAGGATGAGGTCAGGGCTTTGTGAGGGCCACTCCAATACCTTGACTTTGTTGTCCTTAAGCCATTTTGTCACAACTTTGGAAGTATGCTTGGGGTCATTGTCCATTTGGAAGAACCATTTGCGACCAAGCTTTAACTTGATGTCGTGAGATGTTGCTTCAATATATCCACATCATTTTCCAACCTCATGATGCCATCTATTTTGTGAAGTGCACCAGTCCCTCCTGCAGCAAAGGCTGAGCGGCCTTTCAGGTTATGTCGATATAGGACTCGTTTAACTTTGGATATAGATACTTTTGTACCCATTTCCTCCAGCATCTTCACAAGGTCCTTTGCTGTTGTTCTGGGATTCTTCCCAGAAGCGTCTCCTTCCTGAGCGGTAGGACAGCTGCGTGGTCCCATGGTGTTTATACTTGCGTACTATTGTTTGTACAGATGAACATGGTACCTTCAGGCGTTTGGAAATTGCTCCCAAGGATGAACCAGACTTGTGGAGGTCTACAATTTTTTTTCTGAGATCTTGACTGATTTCTTTTGATTTTCACATGTCAAGCAAAGAGGCACTGAGTTTGAAGGTAGGCCTTGAAATACATCCACAGGTACACCTCCAATTGACTCAAATGATGTCAATTAGCCTATCAGAAGCTTCTAAAGCCATGACATAATTTTCTGGAATTTTCCAAGCTGTTTAAAAGCACAGTCAACTTAGTGTATGTAAACTTCTGACCCACTGGAATTATGATACAGTGAATTATAAGTGACATAATCTGTCTGTAAACAATTGTTGGAAAAATGACTTGTGTTATGCACAAAGTAGATGTCCTAACCAACTTCCCAAAACTATAGTTTGTTAACAAGAAATTTGCGGAGTGGTTGAAGAAAAAAAAAAAAGATTTAATGACTCCAACCAAAGTGTATGTAAACTTCCGACTTCAACTGTAGATGTGTCCTTTGCCTCACCATGCTTGTTGTGGAAGAAGGAATGTGAGGAGAGGTGAGAGGTCCCCCAGGCCTGTTGGCTGGGGCTGGATGAGGACAGCGCCCCCTGTTGACTCAGACGTGGTAACATAGCGCTTATTAGCTCGTCCAGCTGCCCCACGCCCAGGTCAGACAGGCCCAGGTCCCTCAGGGTCCACGTGGGCTACGCATACAAATCAAATGTTATTTGTCACATTCTTCATAAACAACAGGTGTAGACTAACAGTGAAATGTTTACTTATGAGTCCTTTCAAAACGATGTAGAGAGATTTTTTTTTGAAATAGAAAAAGAATAACAAGGAATAAATCCACATGATAACTTGGCTACACACACACACACACCTAGTGGTTAGTGTTGGACTAGTAACCGAAAGGTTGCAAGATCGAATACCCGAGTTGACAAGGTAAAAATCTGTCGTTCTGCCCCTGAACAAGGCAGTTAAACCCACTGTTCTTAGGCTGTCATTGAAAATAAGAATTTGTTCTTAACCGACCTGCCAAGTTAAATAAAATAAAAACTTGGCTATATACAAAAGGATACCAGTACAGTACAGTACATATATATATATATATATATATATATATATATATATATATATATATATATAAAGTACAGGTACACACACAGAACACACTTTAAAATGCTTTATTTGAATCCACAAATTATAGTACATTTTAAAAGGATTCAAACATTTCAAAAGGTTACAGTTACAGGTTAGGTATATAGGTTAGGTTAAAGGTTACAGTTACAGGTTAGGTATATAGGTTAGGTTAAAGGTTACAGTTACAGGTTAGGTATATAGGTTAGGTTAAAGGTTACAGTTACAGGTTAGGTATATAGGTTAGGTTAAAGGTTAGTTACAGGTTAGGTATATAGGTTAGGTTAAAGGTTACAGTTACAGGTTAGGTATATAGGTTAGGTTAAAGGTTACAGTTACAGGTTAGGTATATAGGTTAGGTTAAAGGTTACAGTTACAGGTTAGGTATATAGGTTAGGTTAAAGGTTACAGTTACAGGTTAGGTATATAGGTTAGGTTAAAGGTTACAGTTACAGGTTAGGTATATAGGTTAGGTTAAAGGTTACAGTTACAGGTTAGGTATATAGGTTAGGTTAAAGGTTAGTTACAGGTTAGGTATATAGGTTAGGTTAAAGGTTACAGTTACAGGTTAGGTATATAGGTTAGGTTAAAGGTTACAGTTACAGGTTAGGTATATAGGTTAGGTTAAAGGTTACAGTTACAGGTTAGGTATATAGGTTAGGTTAAAGGTTACAGTTACAGGTTAGGTATATAGGTTAGGTTAAAGGTTACAGTTACAGGTTAGGTATATAGGTTAGGTTAAAGGTTACAGTTACAGGTTAGGTATATAGGTTAGGTTAAAGGTTACAGTTACAGGTTAGGTATATAGGTTAGGTTAAAGGTTACAGTTACAGGTTAGGTATATAGGTTAGGTTAAAGGTTAGTTACAGGTTAGGTATATAGGTTAGAGTTACAGGTTAGGTATATAGGTTAGGTTAAAGGTTACAGTTACAGGTTAGGTATATAGGTTAGGTTAAAGGTTAGTTACAGGTTAGGTATATAGGTTAGGTTAAAGGTTACAGTTACAGGTTAGGTATATAGGTTAGGTTAAAGGTTACAGTTACAGGTTAGGTATATAGGTTAGGTTAAAGGTTAGTTACAGGTTAGGTATATAGGTTAGGTTAAAGGTTACAGTTACAGGTTAGGTATATAGGTTAGGTTAAAGGTTACAGTTACAGGTTAGGTATATAGGTTAGGTTAAAGGTTACAGTTACAGGTTAGGTATATAGGTTAGGTTAAAGGTTACAGTTACAGGTTAGGTATATAGGTTAGGTTAAAGGTTACAGTTACAGGTTAGGTATATAGGTTAGGTTAAAGGTTACAGTTACAGGTTAGGTATATAGGTTAGGTTAAAGGTTACAGTTACAGGTTAGGTATATAGGTTAGGTTAAAGGTTACAGTTACAGGTTAGGTATATAGGTTAGGTTAAAGGTTACAGTTACAGGTTAGGTATATAGGTTAGGTTAAAGGTTACAGTTACAGGTTAGGTATATAGGTTAGGTTAAAGGTTACAGTTACAGGTTAGGTATATAGGTTAGGTTAAAGGTTACAGTTACAGGTTAGGTATATAGGTTAGGTTAAAGGTTACAGTTACAGGTTAGGTATATAGGTTAGGTTAAAGGTTACAGTTACAGGTTAGGTATATAGGTTAGGTTAAAGGTTACAGTTACAGGTTAGGTATATAGGTTAGGTTAAAGGTTACAGTTACAGGTTAGGTATATAGGTTAGGTTAAAGGTTACAGTTACAGGTTAGGTATATAGGTTAGGTTAAAGGTTACAGTTACAGGTTAGGTATATAGGTTAGGTTAAAGGTTACAGTTACAGGTTAGGTATATAGGTTAGGTTAAAGGTTACAGTTACAGGTTAGGTATATAGGTTAGGTTAAAGGTTACAGTTACAGGTTAGGTATATAGGTTAGGTTAAAGGTTACAGTTACAGGTTAGGTATATAGGTTAGGTTAAAGGTTACAGACATGCATTCTGCATTCTGACCCCTTGATTTTTAACACATTTTGTTACGTTACAGCCTTATTCTAAAATGGATTAAATCACCCCCCCCTCCCTCAATCTACACACAATACACCATAATGACAAAGCAAAAACAGGTTTAGAAATTTTTGCAAATTTACTACAAATAAAAACACTGAAATATCACATCTATGTAAGTACTCAGACCCGTCACTCAGTACCTTGTTAAAGCACCTTCGGCAGCGATTACAGCCTCAAGTCTTCTTAGGTATGACGCTACAAGCTTGGCACACCTGTATTTGGGGAGGTTCCTTCGTCCAAGTTTGAGCGCTCTAGAGCAGGTTTGCATCAAGGATCTCTGTACTTTGCTCCATTCATCTTTCCCTCGATTATGATCATCCCAGTCCCTGAAAAATATCCCCACAGCATGATGCTGCCACCACCAAGCTTCACTGTAGGGATGGTGCCAGGTTTCCTCCAGATGTGACGCTTGGCATTCAGGCCAAAGAGTTCAATCTTGGTTTCATCAGACCAGAGAATCTTGTTTCTCATCGTCTGAGAGTCTTTAGGTGCCTTTTTGGCAAACTCCAAGGGGGCTGTCATGTGCCTTTTACTGAGGTGTGGATTCCATCTGGTCACTCTACCATAAAGGCCTGATTGTGGAGATGGGAGAACCTTCCAAAAGGACAACCATCTCTGCAGCACTCCACCAGAGGAACTCTTGAGCTCTGTCAGAGTGACCATCAGGTTCTTGATCACCTCCCCAACCAAGGCCCTTCTCCCCCGATTGCTCAGTTTGGCCGGCCGGCCGGTTCTTGTTAGAGTCTTGGTGGTTCCAAATCTCTTCCATTTAAGATTGATGGAGGTCACGGTGTTCTTGGGGACATTCAATGCTGCAGAAATGTTGGGGTACCCTTCCCTAGATCTGTGCCTCGACACAATCCTGTCTTGGAGCTCTACGGAAAATTCCTTTGACCTCATGGCTTGGTTTTTGCTCTGACATGCACTGTCAACTGTAGGACATTATATATATATATATATAGACAGGTGTGTGCCTTTCCAAATCATGTCCAATCAATTGAATTGGACTCCTGGTGGACTCCAAGTTGTAGAAACAACTCAAGGATGCACCTGAGCTCAATTTCGAGTCTCATAGCAAAGGATCTGAATACTTATGTAAATAAGGCATTTCTGTTTTTTTAAATTTGTAATAAATTAGCAAAAACGTCTAAAAACCTGCTTCGATTCGTCATTTTGGGGTATTGTGTGTCGATTGAGGGAAAAAAATATATTTTATCCATTTTAGAAAAAGGCTGTAATGTAACAAAATGTGGGAAAGTCAAGAGGTCTGAATACTTCCCGAAAGCACTGTATATGGCCACTTATGGATACAGAAACCCCTTGTTTTCCATATAGCTAGGCTGCCCATGACAGTTGGACAGAACAGTATTGCCAGCTGCTTTGCAGATCTGCAAGCTGTAGCCCGTGTGCATGTGCATTTACCTCTGTGTTCTGCGAGTCCTGTTCCAAGGCATGCTCTCTATGCTGAGGTTTAGCAGCGGCATTGCTGCTGCCCACTGCAGTCTTCAGGTATTGGACAGCATTGATCAGGTGACTCAGGGGGACAGTGACCTGCCAGGCAACACACAACAGGAATACATCAGCGCACACACGCTAATTGCTGTTTAGTATGAAACCCTTTTAAACTGTGTCCCACAACACACAGTCATGCACAATGTGGACTCTCCCAAAGTATAACCAGTAAACACTAATGCTTCATTTCTAAATTACGTCAAAGTGTTGGAATGTACCCCGACTATACGTAAATTTAAAAACATTTTTTTTGAAAATGGTGCCTTCTGGTTTGCTTCATATAAGGAATTTGAAATGATGTATACTTTTACTTTTGATACTAAAGTATATTTAAAACCAACTCATTTTAGACTTCTCAAGTAGTATTTTTATGGGTGACTTTCACTTAAGTCATTTCCTATTAAGGTATCATTACTTTTACTCAAGTATGACAATTGGGTACTTTTTCCATCAGTGATTATGATATATATATATATATATCTCAGATAAAGTAATAATGGCCAGTATCCTATAGTAAATACTGTGAGCAGAACAAAACCACGCCAATCGTCATGAAACCCCACAGAAGAACAAAGTAGAAGAAAAATATACTGATAACGAAGCCATTTTATCTGTGGTAGATTCGGAAATGAAAATATGTATTTTTACATTATTTTTTCAAAGAGTATAATTTGCATTTAGTTCGATGAACCTGGGGTGGACCGGAAGCGGTTGCAAATTCAAATTCGGTTGTAAAGATTAAGCTTTTTTTTTTGTCTCCTCAGACGTGGTGGCTAACAACAACGACAGAGAACCATTTATAGAGCTTCATGTGGTGAAACGAAGGATTTTCCCAAGGTAATGCATGAATGCCGTATATATATATATATATATATATTTTAAACTCAACTAACGCTAGCAAATCAAGGAGCTAAATAAAAGGTTACATAAAAAAAAAACATAGTAATCAAGAAGCTAATGTAACTAGCAAACAAAGCTAACGCTAGCTAGCATAATTGATTATCCAACCTGGCTACAGCTAGCTTTACTACCATGCACTTGTGTGTAATCTACAATTATGGCGGCACTGTTGAGGTTAAAAACGCTATACGAGCTGGCTAGCCTGCTAACGTCGGTCACAAATGTTTCTCCTTGCAGCTGCAGTGTTGCTAGCTAACGTTAGCTACTCGCTAACATCAGTAGCGTTAACGTTGGAGACACTTGCGTTTTGTTTTGTGCAAACCGAGCTTGTGCATAATATACGCCTTTTCTCATCATACTGCTTTGTTGCCTGTGTAATACGTGTGTTGTGGGGGTAGAATAACACAATGTGGACATTTATGCCATGCAAAATAATTTGATATCCTAAAAACGTTCAATGTCATTAACAATCAACATGGTGTAACGTTAGCTACCGTGCTAATGTTCAGAGTGCGAATTACATTGTGCAATTCGTGGTCTTATGGGCCTAATAAAGACGTCAATGACTTATTATTTATTTTTTAAATTTTGCATAAACAACAAGTCGTCTTAATGTTTGTCAAACAAAATACTTAAAGTAAACTGCATGTTCGTACACTCAAATAACCCCAGCATCAAATCAGTTTATTGCATGTATATTCGCGCCATTTCATATGAATAGAAAGACATCTGTTTACGAAACACAAAGAAGTGTCCCTAATGACATTCTCGGCGATTGCCATTGATTATGCTCATATTGATTAAGTCTACAGCAATGGATTAAAATTAAAATTAAATTTTTTACTTGTTTTGTTACTTGTAAATTCTGAAACTGTCCCGGGAAAACAGGATGGTCACCATAACACACACACATTCATTAGACTAGATTATAATGTGTATTACCATGAACGTCAAAATATGCCTACTGGTGACGAAGTTGTTAAACGTTTAGTTTTTTTGGTGGGTAACAATTTCTAAACTTTAGCCCCGGGACTGCCGATCACGAATATTATTCCGCAGAAGATTGAACTTCACTCAGAGCAGCGGTCGATCTCCAACGCATTCATAGTCGATTGCCAAACATTCCTGTAAAAAAAAAACACAAAAAAAAAAAAACGATAAAGCCTTGTTCCTATTTACGTATTTGATTCATCTCGGGCTGTTTTTGGTAGGTGCACCCGATTCAGCGAACTGTTGCCATTATGAAACATTGTATGTGTCTGAAAGAACAAACTCTGCCTTCCCGGTGGGCCCTAGGAATACTAATGCATTTCATTTTGTAAAGTGGTTTCTTGCATCTTAACATTTTCAGTCACCTCCTTGTCTGAAGGATTAATGTCAAGCCCTGCATGTTTTCTTTCTTCTTTTAAGTTCAGTCTCATGTAATGTAGGCCTCATTGAACATCACACATTGGCTGCTACTGTAGGCTAAATTATGTTATGTTAAAATGTTATGGGATGCATTTTTCTCCATTGTTTTTGATGGTAGGCCTACATTATGATCAAATAGCCACAGTAGCCTACTTGGCCACTGTTAGTTGTAACTTAACGCGGGTACAACCTCAGTTGTTCACAGTAAAACGTGCAGAATTTTCAATGTTCAGGTTTGCTCTCAGCAGACCTGAAATTTGCTCATTGCCTGAAAAAACGAGGGAACATTGATGGGTAAACTGAATACTGGTCGTGGAAAAAAGTAACGCTCCTTATTTTTCTGAAAAAGATGGGTAAATGGAGTTTACCCTCCACCACTGCCGGTGTAGCCTGCCCTCAGACTAGATAATTTTACACAAACAGGTAGTCTACATTCAATATAATAGACATACAACAGTTGAATAAAAACACGTTTACACCCTAGTTGATAAGTTGTCCATAATTCATTCATTGAATGCTACCTTTCTTTCCTTACATTAATGAGTGTTGTCATTATTAAGCATTTAACAATTGACCTTAAACCCTGTACAAAATTCTGGATCTTGGAGATCTCGGGAAAGTGCACTATACCTATGAAACATTTCATTGTGGGTGCACAAATCCAAAATAATGAAGGCCCATGTCGTTGCAAAATTGAATGGTTCTAACGGAAAGAGTCAACTACTATAGGCCTACTGTCATTAACATATACTTGTTGAAAGGATTGGATGCGTGTTGGAAAGAGTCAACTACTATAGGCCTACTGTCATTAACATATACTTGTTGAATGGATTGGATGCGTGTTGGAGTCTAGTTGTCTAAATATCTACTTCTGAACATTATCTGTGGCGCACCTGAATAACAAAGCAGAATAACAAAGCAATGAGTTCTCTAAAACAGCTGACTGACAAAAGCAAACCATGATGAATCAACGGATTAATCTAATGCATTGGAATAAACCTTTTTCTAAATCAAGGACGCATGGCAAACAAATGGCAAATTAGGAAGTACAAAGGAAAATCTATGCATTTTTAAAAAGGAGCTCAGCACCAAGTGGACAGTGCCGCTTTCTAGCCAGCGATAGAATTCTACAGTACCATTCATGGACAGGAAGACTTTGTGCAGCCACGTGGATATAAATGGTTTAAACCATGTTTTTCTCCATATTTACAACTAAAATATTTACCACTGCATTTTAAACAAATAGAATGGTTCAAATTAGCATTATTTAGAGCCCCCTCAAGTTTGACTTTTGTTGCATTCAGGGGAGCTGAGCCCACCCTAAACGTTACACCCCTTACATGTTCTGTTTAGAGGCGAATTAGCTCCGGCAGCCAAAACAACCAAACACTCCCATCTAAACGTGAATCGATTCTCAATTGCTGTACGGTTCTAGAAACAAAGCCCTCTACTTTCATACCACAAAATAACAAGCAAATGCTAAATATACAGTTACTGTACACTGTTAACACAGTTGCAGCCAATGGCATCGTGCTTCCATTTAAACACAGGTGTTCGGAGAAGCAGATAGCCAATTAGCACATGTCTGCCTGTTTTCCACAAACAAGCTCTGTAACATGGAAATATGACCGCGTGGGAACCCTAACCCTATAAAAAGTGTAGTTATTTAACCTAACTGTGGTTAGGTCAGCCTTTACCACAAACCGTATCGGTCGACCAGCTTAATGATATCCGATTTCAAATCACTGACCTTATTGCTGTCCTAATAGAATTGCATGGAATCAGAAGAAAAAAATATTTGGGTAGATTTGTCTTTCATTTCAGGGCAATTTACATGTTTTTTTATAAGTAACCATGTCAATGTCTTTTACAGTGGGTTGCACCTGAAGATCACAGGTCCATCGGAGAATGGCACTGAACCAGGATGAAATAATAGAAGGAATGGAGATTAAAATGGAAGTGGAAGAAGTGGCAACCAATTCTGAAGTGCAGGTAGATGTTGCTGGCAGTGAAGAGTCAGATAAAGCCTTGTCCAATAGTAACCTCGCAACACCTAAAAGGGGGCGGGGTAGGCCACCCAAATATGGATCGGCCTCCAAGTCAGATAATGCCTTGTCTAATTGTAACCCCTCAACACCTAAGAGAGGTAGACCTAAAGGATCAGTGTTTATGAAAACCAAGATGCTGAAGGTGATCGGCCTCGCGGCGGCTTGCCTACCCCGAAAACCAGATGACCCCTCCCCAAAGAAGCGTGGCCGACCCCGAAAAAAGAAGCGTGGCCCGCCCAGTAAAGTTGAATCGACAAGGAAGAGCCTAACACCCATGGGGGAAGAGGATAGAAAACTGGAAAGCCAAGCAAGGCGGTCCCCCGGAAGGCCGCGTATCTATCCACGCATTGATTCTCCAGTCACTGAGCCCAGGGGAAGAGGTCACCCACGCAAGACGGAGGATGCCACCAAGTCCCCCATCTATGATGGTCCCCCACGGAAAAGGGGCCGTCCCCCTGGTGCAGCAAACAAAGTTAAGAGGGGGGCAGAGCAGGATAAGGACAACGGTGAACCTCCAGTCAAACGCTCCTTCCACGCCAAAGACAAAACAGAGGAAGCAGGATTTCCACCAGTCGAAGAAAGTGATCAGGAAGATGAAACAGGGAGGGTGGATCAAGAAAGTGAAAAGTGGAAGGTGGAATATAGAGAAGACCCCAAGAAGCCAGTTAGCCCCAGTGACCCCACTAGCTTTCTCTGGGCAAGTCACATAACACCTAAGAGAGGTAGGCCGAAAGGATCGGTCTCCAAGTTACTGGGTAGCCCCATAACACCTAACAGAGGTAGGCCGAAAGGATCGGTCTCCAAGTTACTGGGTAGCCCCATAACACCTAAGAGAGGTAGACCTAAAGGATCAGTGTTTACACAACGCAAGATACTGAAGGCGACGGGCGAGCCGCCGCGAGGCCAACCTCGAGAAGTGGTTGACCTCTCCCTTGATAAGCATGGCCGGCCCAGTATAGTTCAATTGAAAAGGAGAAGGCCAAAGAAAAGGGGAAGGCCAAAGAAGATACTAACACCCGATGAGGAAGAAGAGCTAAAGAAACTGGAAAGCCAACCAAGAAGACCATGCGGAAGGCCACGTATCTATCCCTGCGATGATTCTCCAGTCACTGAGCCCAGGGGAAAAGGTCCCCCACGGAAAAGGGGCCGTCCCCCTGGTGCACCAAACAAAGTTAAGAGGGGGGCAGAGCAGAATAAGAACAACAGTGAACCTCCAGTCAAACGCTCCTTCCACGCCAAAGAAAAAAGCGAGGAAGTGGGATTTCCACCAGTGGAAGAAAGTGATCAGGAAGATGAAACCGGGAGGGTGGATCAAGAAAGTGAAAAGTGGAAGGTGGAATATAGAGAAGACCCCAATAATCCAGTTACCCCCAGTGACCCCACTAGCTTTCTCTGGGCAAGTCACATAACACCTAACAGAGGTAGGCCGAAAGGATCGGCCTCCAAGTTACTGGGTAGCCCCATAACACCCAATAGAGGTAGGCCGAAAGGATCAGTCTCCAAGTTACTGGGTAGCCCCATAACACCTAACAGAGGTAGGCCGAAAGGATCGGTCTCCAAGTTACTGGGTAGCCCCATAACACCCAATAGAGGTAGGCCGAAAGGATCAGTCTCCAAGTTACTGGGTAGCCCCATAACACCTAACAGAGGTAGGCCGAAAGGATCCGTCTCCAAGTTACTGGGTAGCCCCATAACACCTAACAGAGGTAGGCCAAAAGGATCAGTGTCCAAGTTACTGGGTAGCCCCATAACACCTAACAGAGGTAGGCCGAAAGGATCAGTGTCCAAGTTACTGGGTAGCCCCATAACACCTAACAGAGGTAGGCCAAAAGGATCCGTCTCCAAGTTACTGGGTAGCCCCATAACACCCAATAGAGGTAGGCCGAAAGGATCAGTCTCCAAGTTACTGGGTAGCCCCATAACACCTAACAGAGGTAGGCCAAAAGGATCAGTGTCCAAGTTACTGGGTAGCCCCATAACACCTAACAGAGGAAGGCCGAAGGGATCAGTGTCCAAGTTACTGGGTAGCCCCATAACACCTAACAGAGGTAGGCCAAAAGGATCCGTCTCCAAGTTACTGGGTAGCCCCATAACACCTAACAGAGGTAGGCCAAAAGGATCAGTGTCCAAGTTACTGGGTAGCCCCATAACACCTAACAGAGGTAGGCCGAAAGGATCAGTGTCCAAGTTACTGGGTAGCCCCATAACACCTAACAGAGGTAGGCCAAAAGGATCCGTCTCCAAGTTACTGGGTAGCCCCATAACACCCAATAGAGGTAGGCCGAAAGGATCAGTGTCCAAGTTACTGGGTAGCCCCATAACACCTAACAGAGGTAGGCCGAAAGGATCAGTATTTACACAACCCAAGATACTGAAGGTGATCGGCCTCGCGGCGGCTTGCCTACCCCGAAAACCAGATGACCCCTCCCCAAAGAAGAGTGGCCGACCCCGAAAAAAGAAGCGTGGCCCGCCCAGTAAAGTTGAATCGACAAGGAAGAGCCTAACACCCAAGGGGGAAGAGGATAGAAAACTGGAAAGCCAAGCAAGGCGGTCCCCCGGAAGGCCGCGTATCTATCCACGCATTGATTCTCCAGTCACTGAGCCCAGGGGAAGAGGTCGCCCACGGAAAAGGGGCCGTCCCCCTGGTGCAGCAAACAAAGTTAAGAGGGGGGCAGAGCAGGATAAGGACAACGGTGAACCTCCAGTCAAATGCAACTTTCACTCCAAAGACAAAACAGAGGAAGCAGGATTTCCACCAGTAGAAGAAAGTGATCAGGAAGATGAAACGGGGAGGGTGGATGAAGAAAGTGAAACGGGGAAGAATATAGAGAAGTCACCACAAAGCCAGTTACCCCCAGTGACTGTAATAGCTTTATCGGTGCCATAAGCAGGATAATGTTTGGCGACAGCTCAGCCAGCGACGGTACCCCTTTATCTAGTTTGTAAAAATGTGTGTGCCATTATAGCCTGATTTTTGATAGAAAACTACATGATCAGATGAGGGTGGCCTGTTAGGGTGATCACTGTCATGAACATACACAGAAAAAAGAAAGAAAAAAAACGCAGCTTGTAAAGTGTTGCTCCCATGTTTCATGAGCTGAAATAAAAGATCCCAGACATTTTAAATACGCACAAAAAGCAACTCAAATTGTGCAAAATGTGTGTTTACAGTCCTGATAGTGAGCATTTCTCCTTTGCTAAGATAAATCCATCCACCAGACAGGTGTGCCATATCAAGAAGCTGATTAAACAGCATGCTCATTACACAAGTGCACCTTGTGCTGGGGACAATAAACGGCCACTAAAATGTGCGGTTGTCGTCACACAAGTTGAGTGTGCAATGTTGACTGCAGCAATGTTCACCAGAGCTATTGCCACAATTTAATTTTATCGATGGAAATTTGAACGCACAGAGATACTGTGACAACATCCTGAGGCCCATTGTTGTGCCATGTATCTGCTGCCATCACCTCATGTTTCGGCATGAAAATGCACAGCCCCAAGTCACAAAGAAATGTACACAATTCCTGGAAGCTGTAAACGTACCAGTTATTCCATGGCCGCCATACTCACCAGACATGTCACCCATTGAGCACGTTTGGGATCCTCTGGATCAACAGCATGTTCCAGGTCCCGCCAATATCCAGCAACTTCACACAGCCATTTAAGAGGAGTGGGACAACATTCCACAGGCCACAATCAACAGCCTGATCAACTCTATACGAAGGAGATGTCACACTGCATGAGGCAAATACTGACTGGTTATGAGCCACACCCCCTGCTTGTTTTAAAGGTATCTGTGACCAAAAGATGCATACAGTGCCTCGGCCCCCTTGAACTTTGCGACCTTTTGCCACATTTCAGGCTTCAAACATAAAGATATAAAATTGTATTTTTTGTGAAGAATCAACAACAAGTGGGACACAATCATGAAGTGGAACGACATTTATTGGTTATTTCAAACTTTTTTAACAAATCAAAAACTGAAAAATTGGGCGTGCAAAATTATTCAGCCCCTTTACTTTCAGTGCAGCAAACTCTCTCCAGAAGTTCAGTGAGGATCTCTGAATGATCCAATGTTGACCTAAATGACTAATGATGATAAATACAATCCACCTGTGTGTAATCAAGTCTCCGTATAAATGCACCTGCACTGTGATAGTCTCAGAGGTCCGTCAAAAGCGCAGAGAGCATCATGTGGCAAAAGGTCGCAAAGTTCAAGGGGGCCGAATACTTTCGCAAGGCACTGTATCTATTCCTAGTCATGTGAAATCCATAGATAAAAAAAGGTCTAATTCATTTATTTCAATTGACTAATTTCCTTATATGAACTGCACTTCATGTTGAATTTTTATTTTTGTTCAGTGTAGATATTGCATTCACCTTTGTATTGGGTTAAAATGGTTGTTATTTGGACTGTGCAACTTTCAATTCAACATCCCTAAAAATGTATCCATTAAGACGTACAGATATTCACTTCTGTGAGGGTTTTGTTCACTAATATTATCCTTGTAGTTTTCTTAACATTACTCAGATCTTTAGGATTTAGACTTCTGTATTGGCTGTCAGTCCTGATAACTACTTTTTTATTGTACCTGGGCCCGGTTTCCCAAAAGCATCTTAAGGCTAAGTTCGTAGTTAGAGCCATAGGATCCTATGGTTCTCATGAACGTAGCCTTAAAATGCTTTTTCGAAAACTGGGCCCAGAGGAGTAACATTTCAAACGGGGACAGCTTGTGTGAGATTTTTCTAGGTTAGTCTCAATTGAGTCTTCACATTTTAGTCAACATTTTCTATAATCATGTTATCGTCTGTCGGTGACATTTTAATGTCTGAGCGTAGTATGAATAAGTTGTTTTCAGTGACTAAATTGTGTGAGTTTACTGCAGTAAAATGTCAGACGTATTACATTTGATGTTTTTTTTAAATCTCAATAAAAAGCAAAAAAAAAGTCCATTCTTCTGTTCTTATTCAGTACATGGCTTTCGAGTGTATCAAACATGTTTAAAAATCAGATTGTGGTCAGTTGGCTAATATCAGCTCATCCAGCCGCCCCTGGAGCTTTATATGAGTAAAATACTTTGCTCAAGGGCACACCGGCAGGAGACGGTACCTGGGATTTGACACCAGCAGCCCTCTAGGTGACAGTGTCTACTCATGAGCATCAGAACAGACTACACAGGTGCCACCAAACCAACAACTGTCTAGCTACATTATTTCACAAATCAGTCATCAAGTTCAGCCAGCTAGCTATTATAGCCTCCTACAGCACTGCTCTACTAAAATAAAGGCTCTTGGGATACTATTCTACAGACCCCTGACTGCCTCTGCATCATGATCCATGTCGGGTCCAGACCCCGCTGCAATGTAGCAAGCTGTCCACCTGCCATTCCGTAATAGTAGCATAAACTAGCTAACTTACATTTCAGGAGTTTCTTCTCAGTTGTGAAGTAAGGTTGGCTTGACGTAACGTTAAAATAGCTAATTTAGCTGTGAGATTGAGCTAGATTGCTGCAACTACCCCAAGGAGACCACAAACAAACCCTGGGTCAAGTTAACTCATCTAGCTAACCAATGACCTTTTACAGATGAAAAGTATATTTTAAAACCTTTTGAAAATGTACAAGATATCCCTGAAAACTTCACAATAACTATATATATATATATTTCTTTTGGGGGGGGGGGGGGGGTCAATAGCATTACTCAATGTTATATAGACATCACTACTTGCGAAGAAAGGATTGACAGCTACTATGACTTAACTAGTTACTGTAACGTTAACTGGTCTACAGCACTTCGCTACTGCTAACTAGCTACTTATTTTGTTGTTTACCTGTGGTTGGACGGATGTTGACAATGAAAACATTCCCAATGTCCCTCTCTAGACAGGCCAACAATGTGTTTAGAGGATCCTTTCCGATATGCCCTTTGATTCTCGTTCCTTCTATCCGGTCCAGCCGTCCACTCAGTTTGTTCGCGAAATGAAAGCGGCTAATTGTAAAGGTCAACCGGATATGTTACATTAACAACCGGGGTAAATGCTTAGCTGTAAGAATGAATGCAATGATTCCGTGAGATAAAACATATTTTGAAGCTATATAGCTAGCCTGAATCAATGGATCATTTATATTGTTATTTAGGCCGATGTATGCCACATCAAAAAAAAAAAAGAAGGCAAGATTGCATATCAATGACACACCAATCCAAATTATATAGTTGCCGAAATACAAATAAAGCTTATCACAACATTTGTGGAAAATATAAATCTCCCTAAATATGACTAAATATTAATAATAATATTTCACCGGTCCATATAAAACGTTTGGTCCCCACAGGCTCTTGCAAAAAGCACATTTCATTTGGCAACAATACACAGAGTAATGTTGATCAATCTGACACATGAAATAAGGAACATATTATTTTCCTTTAAAAAAATTCCTCAAACTTTATTCATGCTCCTAATAGATTTGTATCAACATGCTATTGATTTATTTTGGTGCGGCAGGTAGCCTAGAGGTTCGAGTGATAGACTAGTAACCGAAAAGTCGCAAGATTGAATCCCCGAGCTGTCGTTCTGCCCTTCAACAAGGCATTTAACCCACTGTTCCTAGGCCGTCATTGTAAATAATAATTTGTTCTTAACTGACTTGCCTGGTTTAGTAAAGGTAAAAAAAGAGATCTCGTCCTTAGTGAATGGGAATGATGGTGCGACATTAGATTCAAGAGGCACTATCTGTAAATTCATATCCCTGCTAACAATCGGAAATAAAAAACGGTAGACCTCAAATTGACCTTATGCCAATTACTGAACTTGTTCCTATTTTTCGGTTTTAATGAGCAGATATAATCGTAGAGACCCTCCTGTCGCTAGTTATGGATAATGCTTTAGTAACATAAGCAACCATAAGGTTGGCTATATAGCAGGGGCAGACTGGGACATAAATCCCCCCCCCCCCCCCCTTTATGGTAGGGTGGCCAGACAGAAATGACCCCTCAGTAAAAGGCACATGACAGCCCGCTTGGCATTTGCCAAAAGGCACCTAAATACTCTCAGACCATGAGAAACAAAAATCTCTGGTCTGATGAAACCATGTTTGAACTCTTTGGTGTGAATGCCATGCTGAGCGCACTGGAGGAAACCTACGGTGAAGCTCCAGAGCGCTCGGTTCCTCAGACTGGGGCAAAGGTTTACCTTCCAAAAGGACAACAACCCTAAGCACACAGCCAAGACAACGCAGGAGTGGCTTCGGGACACGTCTTTGAATGTCCTTGATTGGCCCAGCCAGAGCCCGGACTTCAACCATATTGAACATCTCTGGAGAGACCTGAAAATAGCTGTGCAGCAACACTCCTCATCCAACCTGACAGAGCTTGAGAGGATCTGCAGAGAATAATGGGAGTAACTCCCCAAATACAGGTGTGCCAAGCTTGTAGCGTCATACCCAAGAAGACTCGAAGCTGTAATAACTGCCAAAGGTACTTCAACAAAGTACTGAGTAAAGGGTCTGAATACTTATGTAAATGTGATTATATATATATATATATATATATATATATATATATATATATATATATACACACACACTACTATTCAAACGTTTGGGGTCACTTAGAAATGTCCCTTGTTTTTGAAAGAAAAGCAACAAAAAAAATTGTCCATTAAAATAACGTCAAATTGATCAGAAATACAGTGTAGACCTTGTTAATGTTGTAAGTGACTGTTGTAGCTGGAAACAGCAGATTTTTTATGGAATAACTACATAGGCGCACAGAGGTCTATTATCATCAACCATCACTCCAGTGTTCCAATGGCATGTTGTGTTAGCTAATCCAAGTTTATCATTTTAAAAGGCTAATTGTTAATTAGAAAATCCTTTTGCAATTATGTTAGCACAGTTGAAAACTATTGTTCTGATTAAACAAGCAATAAAACAGGCCTTCTTTAGACTAGTTGAGTATCTGGAGCATCAGCATTTGTGGGTTCGATTACAGGCTCAAAATTGCCAGAAACAAAGTACTTTCTTCTGAAACTTATACTTAAACTTATACTTTTTCTGAGAAATGAAGGCTATTCTATGTGAGAAATGGACAAGAAACTGAAGATCTTGTACAACACTGTATACTACTCCCTTCACAGAACAGTGCAAACTGGCTTGAACCAGAATATAAAGAGGAATGGGAGGCCCCGGTACACACTGCGCAAGAGGACAAGTACATTAGAGTGTCTAGTTTGAGGAACAGACACCTCACAAGTCCTCAACTGGCAGCTTCATTAAATAGTACCCGCAAAACACCAGTCTCAACGTCAACAGTAAGGCGACTCCGAGATGCTGGTCTTCAAGGCAGAGTTCCTCTGTCCAGTGTCTGTGTTATTTTGCCCATCTTAATATTTTCTTTTTATTGGCCAGTCTGAGATATGGCTTTTTCTGTGCCTAAAGACGTGGATGTCGATTAAGGCAGCCCCCCGCACCTCTCTGATTCAGAGGGGTTGGGTTAAATGCGGAAGACACATTTCAGTTGGAGGCATTCAGTTGTTCAACTGACTAGGTACCCCCATCTCCCCTGCTGTATTTCAAGGATAATTGCATGTCACATGATCAAGCAAGAAAATGCATCAATTCTATGAATCAGTATCTAGTACAATATAATGCATGATCTAGATTATATACAAAATGCACTAATGCAGACAGAAAAATATCATCAATTATTGCGTTTACATATTCCATGTGAACATTTCTTCAGTATAAAAAACTACGGGATTGTAATAGAGAAGTGAGCTATTGAGACCACTAGATGGGGGTATCGAACACCAATAAGATGCAATATACAAGTTACAGAAAACATTTCAATAGCAATTCTTCATTCATTCCTGATGGGCGGAGAGTTTTTAAATATAACATCCACCTGCATTCTGTCTGGAGAAGACTAAATTCAAGATTACCACCCCTACGCGAACGTTGTATTGTATAGCGGTTTTGTAGTAGCCAGGTTTCCATCCAATTGGCGACTGAGTTTCATGCGAATTTGATCAAATATGCACATTTTCCCAGCAGTCGGTTACATGCACATAATAATGCGATTATTGTGTATAGACAGATTTATATAATAGTTCGATTAAAACGTTTACATGATTTGCAAGAAGAACGATCCTCTTACACTTCCATGGACACATCTGAAATCGGGTTACCTGATTGGCACTGATAAATGCAGAAAATCGCCGATCAAAATAAACGTTCAAGTACAACGAACATGTTATTTTTGGGAAGCATATTTGATTCTGATTTCTGATTTATAACGTTTGTATTTGAAAACGACTTCTACTACGCTTACATTCAGTAATTCCGAGGTAAGGAGAGGCTCGCTCGGCTGCTGGGACATGCGCAGATCAGATACACCGCTGTAACACCGGTCAAGGCGTTTACTTGTCCTAATAATTCGAAAGATTGCTCAGAAAACCCGGTGTTTTAATCGGCGTACGTTTACTTCGATTTTGACTTTACGCCGGTAAAAATAAACAGTGTAAGGTGTTTACAAAACTATTGCATAATCTGCCTACTACCATAAACCGTTTAATATCGAATTATTAGTGTCCATGTAAAGGTAGTGGTGTGTTTCCACCAAATGTACTTGTTGTGGATAAAAAATAAGTACATAATTACGCGGTGCACACAAAATGGAGAAAAATTAAATATTCAATCTGTTTCCATCTCATGTTCAACTGTACCGATGGTTTTGTCACAAACTCTAGCATTAAATAGCAAATGTACCTCATCTGGATTTGGCACGTGCACTCTATCCAACGGCTCGCAGATACAGTGTGGGTAGACTCTGCAGGTAGGATAGTCTACATGATTAGATTATCATGGATAAGAGCGAGAATATTTGTATTTGTCAAACGACAGTCAAGCATCGATCATCATGTCACCAGATGACCCTCGACATTTATTGGCTAGGAGCATCAAACTCATTCCGTGGGAGGACCACACACCATGTCATCGCTTGACTCCCAAGTTTACTTCGATATTATGGTTATTATATCAATATTAGCATATAAAGGTGTTTTCACCGCCATTTCTCGCATAATTCATTTTACCGACACAAAAATATCTCACCATGTCGAATGAATAAATTATCTGTCGGAATTTATAAAATTGTACTGACACTTCCTGTTTCCATTACAGCTGTTGGGATTTATTTGAATGAATTTTACTTGCATAATAACTGTGGACGAGAACGTGGTTAACGTGCGTGAGTGGTGCGGTGCGTCTCTCTGTTTTCTTCCTACCTCTACTGCACCCACAGACACGGACTTGGACCAGCAGAACCAGAAGTTTTAGCAAATAATTCTGTTAATTTTACACATTTAGCAGCGTAGGCTACTATGGCCCTTTTTTGGTTTCTGCTTTTTCGGCACCACCATTCCGTTTTTCTGTTTTGACTGAGTGACTGACAAGAGTCAGAGCGGGTCTCACATTTGCGCGTTTGACTTTGAATGGAAATTTGCGCCACATAAACTCAGCCAATTAGAAAACCGGGCCGGTCCATCTTGGTAGGGGGACCGGACATTGCCCAGTGGTCAGCAAAAATGCTCAATATATACTGAACAAAAATATAAACTCAACATGTAAAGTGTTGGTCCCATTTTTCACGAGCTGAAATAAAAGATCCCAGAAATGTTCCATATGCTCAAAAATGTATTGCGCTCAGATTGTGTGCACAGATTTGTTAATATCCCTGTTAGTGAGCATTTCTCCTTTGCCAAGATAATCCATCCATTTGACAGGTGTGGCATATCAACACGCTTGTTAAACAGCATTATCATTACACAAGTGCACCTTGTGCCGGGGACAATAAAATACCACTCTAAAATATGCAGTTTTGTCTCACAACACAATGCCACAGATGTATGGAGCCAGATAGCTGCTAAAAGGTCGAACGTACATATCGTTACGATCGTAAGAAAATCCATACTTAAATTGTTGGATTGGATACTGGCCATTATTACTTTACATGATATATATATATATATCGGCTAGGAGCATCATATATATATATACCATATATATACCAAAATCACTGATGGAAAAAGTACCCAGTTGTCTGAAATTGTCATACTTGAGTAAAAGTAATGATACCTTAATAGAAAATGACTCAAGTGAAAGTCACCCAGAAAAATACTACGTGAGAAAAGTTTAAAATAATTTGGTTTTAAATATACTTTAGTATCAAAAGTAAAAGTATACATCATTTCAAATTCCTTATATGAAGCAAACCAGAAGGCACCATTTTCATATTCCAACACTTTGACGTAATTTACAAATGAAGCATTAGTATTTACTGGTTATGATTCATTATTCCTGGTAGATACTACTGGTTATGATTCATTATTCCTGGTAGATACTACTGGATATGATTCATTATTCCTGGTAGATACTACTGGATATGATTCATTATTCCTGGTAGATACTACTGGATATGATTCATTATTCCTGGTAGATACTACTGGTTATGATTCATTATTCCTGGTAGATACTACTGGATATGATTCATTATTTCTGGTAGATACTACTGGTTATGATTCATTATTCCTGGTAGATACTACTGGATATGATTCATTATTCCTGGTAGATACTACTGGTTATGATTCATTATTCCTGGTAGATACTACTGGATATGATTCATTATTCCTGGTAGATACTACTGGTTATGATTCATTATTCCTGGTAGATACTACTGGTTATGATTCATTATTCTGGTAGATACTACTGGTTATGATTCATTATTCCTGGTAGATACTACTGGTTATGATTCATTATTCCTGGTAGATACTACTGGATATGATTGATTATTCCTGGTAGATACTACTGGTTATGATTCATTATTCCTGGTAGATACTACTGGATATGATTCATTATTCTGGTAGATACTACTGGTTATGATTCATTATTCCTGGTAGATACTACTGGTTATGATTCATTATTCCTGGTAGATACTACTGGATATGATTCATTATTCTGGTAGATACTACTGGTTATGATTGATTATTCCTGGTAGATACTACTGGATATGATTCATTATTCCTGGTAGATACTACTGGTTATGATTGATTATTCCTGGTAGATACTACTGGTTATGATTGATTATTCCTGGTAGATACTACTGGTTATGATTCATTATTCCTGGTAGATACTACTGGATATGATTCATTATTCCTGGTAGATACTACTGGTTATGATTGATTATTCCTGGTAGATACTACTGGATATGATTCATTATTTCTGGTAGATACTACTGGTTATGATTCATTATTTCTGGTAGATACTACTGGTTATGATTCATTATTCCTGGTAGATACTACTGGATATGATTCATTATTTCTGGTAGATACTACTGGTTATGATTGCAGACAGAGCCCAGAGAATGGGATGGTGTAATACTGAATTAGTCATATGTTGATAAGGTGCATGCATGGGGATGTCCACGTCACCCAGAGACATGCCCATGCTCTAGAGAGACACCTAGCGGACTGAAACTTCATAGTTGTAGGCATAATTACAGCTAGTGCTGTCTAGACTTACGCTGGTAAACACATCCATTACATTAGCTACCTAAATGTGAAGTAAACTCAACTGGCGAGTATTCGAGAATGGGGACTTTTAATTTGAAAACGTGCAGGATACCTCTTTCCGGTTTCCCTGACTTCTGTTTTTTTAATACTGTGTTATTCTTGTTCGGGTAGCACTCCTCACAGGCCGTTTGGTGTACGTTTTTTTTTTTGATGGTGAGATGAAACTGCCAAAAACTCAGAAAGGTCATATTGTAGGTCAGAATTGCAACACAAGATTTGTTCAAGCCTAAAATGTTAGTCCGTAACTGTATCATGGTGGTTGTATGTTCACAGATGAAAGTTCACATTTAGTTTCATGTATGTTATTTTCTTAAGATCCTAACAATTTACGTATGGATTTTCTTACGATCCTAACGATAGGTATATTCAACCTTTTGGCAGCTATCAGGATCCATAGTGGAGAGACGCAGCGCAGCTTCTCTCCAACAGCACCATGGGGAGGCGTGCTGGGCATCGACATAATACATATTTTGGGCCTGTGATTTTCGCAAAGTGGGCGCTGCTTATCAAGGGGCGACATCAGCGCTCTGCTTAATAGCTCATATGCAACTGGGTGAGAAGTGTTCATTGTTTTTGGGGGCAGAATTATGTGAGTGATTCTTGGAGGTGCGTCTTGGTCAGTTTTTTGTCGGGAAAACGACGTTCTCGTTAATCTACCGCTCTAGGCTGCCACTCACTTAGGTATAATGACACCACTGCGCACACACCAGTGGTTACTATGACAACTAGTATAGCCATGTCAGTAAATGACTGCTGTCTGATCACACAAATCCAATTTGGTCACTTTTAACTTGCTGTTTGGACAGTCAGTATTCCAAAACAGATTTGAAGAAATAAAAAACTGATTTGAGCATTAAGGTCTGCAGTGTGAACAAGGCTTTATTGCAACTTGCAGGTGCATCTCTGGTTATAATTGTATAATCATCAATTGGCTACTTAAGATACATTCTTTGTAATTGAATTAAATACTACAAATACAATATTTTGCACTATAGTGTTGTTTTCTATCATTCATTTCTCATAAATTACACAATGTGTTCACAGGAAGAAAAAAACCTACAATCTCTACATAAGATTAGGAAAATTAACCATTCCTACAAACCCTAAAGGATTTATTTCTGAAAGTGAATGATTTGGGCTCATTGCAAATGATAATAGACAGCAGATATTGTACAATAATGTTCAGCCTTTGATCCACACAGAAACCTTCCTCATCCCTCTGTTTAATGAATGTTGTATGTTCTTCTGGGATTTCTTTGATAAATATTCTGAAATATTTAGCTATATTGGGAATAAAATATTAATATATAATCCATTAGTGTTAGTTGGAAGGTTATTCATCAACATCAATGTCAAGTAGGAGTACGCTTAAGTATATACTATAATATGGTTAATAAATACTGTATAAAATCTAGTTCTGTTCATGGACCTCAACACCACATCAATAGATCTATTGTGTCTTGATCCCCCTCAGGCAGTGCCATGTAAAACTTGTGACATTTTGTTTGGAGGCCAATGTACACTACTTTTATGGGTATACATTTGACAAACATTCATGTATTGCCTATTTTTGAGAAACGGAAACCATAATGTAATTCTAGGTGACAAAGTGGTAATATATATCGCACTGCACCCTGTTTTAAATTAGAGCAAATGATCAAGCAAGTTAGTGGTTCACTATGTCATGTGGTAAGAAAATATTAAGCTATAAGAGCCCAGCTCTTGGACTTCAATGGAGAATCCGCATTGAAAGTGATTTTTAGTCCAATGGGAATCCGGGAAACCGATCCATGAAGTTACAATATTGTATGGCATTAGTGGGGTATCAAAATAATATTACACATTTTTCAAGTGGTAAGCAAACCTTGTATTGTGCCCGTAAATCCAGACAATGTTTAAATAAAAAATTAATTGTGAATTATGTATTACAAATCACCTCTCTGTACAATTACAGCTGGTGTCCAGTGCCAAACAGTGCCATTTAGAGAATTTAAATGAAAAGTACAATTTCTATACAAAAGTAGAGGCAATTCTCCCTCGAGTTTGGCTTGCTTGAATAACAACACTCGATCCTCAGCTTATCTTTCTGAAAAGAGAAACGTTGAACAACACATTAGTATAATGACCTGATTTGTTTTGATCAATGTGACAAACTGATAACATATATAGTACACGTCCCTGAACCTAAAGGTGCACATATTCTGCACAAGGTTAGGATACCTATGTCATAGATAGAACACTGATAGAACACTGATAGAACAATTGAAAATATAAGCACCTCTACAGTAAAGACATACACCAGAGATATTTTCTATATATTTATACATGGCTCTGATTCACAGGGAACAGATGACATACAGTATAGAACACACAGTACACTCACTTCCTCTTTCGTTGCAGGTAAATATGAACCAGGAAATGAGAAATCAAAGGCCAGACTGTAGCAAACACCACGGTGGTAGGAGACAGGTGCAAAGGCCACCACGAAGGACTCTGGAAAACCAAAAAAAGACAACTCTCTCAACCATGCTGATATTAAAGAGTAAATCTCTTGTTAAAGAGACTTCTCTTGTTTAGCATTGCACATGTTTAAACAATTCCTCTTTCGTGTATACGTTTTAAGATATTCAATGAAAAAAAAAACGGTATGATTCTGGCATTGTGAATCCTATTTTTTTTTACTATTATTTAATAGTTAGACAGAAGATTGAAAACCTTACATAGACTTGTTTCTACTGTATTATTGACTGTATGTTTGTTTTACTCCATGTGTAACTCTGTGTTGTTGTATGTGAGTCGAACTGCTTTGCTTTATCTTGGCCAGGTCGCAATTGTAAATGAGAACTTGTTCTCAACTTGCCTACCTGGTTAAATAAAGGTGAAATAAAAAAATAAAAACTTATTCCTTATGCTTTATTTTTTGAATGTCTTTTTTGCCATTTGTTATTCAATGCGTTTCTATGGGTAATAGTAATAAAGGCCAAATTAAATATTTGTTCAAATTTTTAATTTTATGTGTATTTGTTTTATACCTATACGTCAAATTCAAAATCAAATAGCTAAATGACCCATGGTATGACAATCTTAAAACATATGTCAGCTTAGACTTTTAGGAATTAATACACTGAACAAAAAATATAAATGCAACGTTTAAAGTGATGGGATAAAAGACCCCAGAAATGTTCCATACGCACAAACAGCTTATTTCTCTCACATTTATACACCATTTTGTTTACATCCCTGTCAGTGAGCATTTCTCCTTTGCCAAGATAATCTATCCACCTGACAGGCGTGGCATATCAAGAAGCTGATTAAACAGTTTGATCATTACACAGATGCACTTTGTGCTGGAGGACAATAAAATACCACTCTAAAATGTGCAGTTTTGACACACAACACAATGCCACAGATGTCTCAAACTTTTAGGGAGCATGAAATTGGCATGCTGACTGCAGAAATGTGCAACAGAGCTGTTGTCAGATAATTGAATGTTAATTTCTCTACCATAAACCGCCTCCAATGTTGTTTTAGAGAATTTGGCAGTAAGTACAACCGGTCTCGCACCCTCAGACCACGTGTATGACTGATGTCATTTTTGTGAACAGAATGCCCCATGGTGGCGGTGTGGTTATGGCATGGGCAGGCATAAACTATGGACAAATAAAACAATTTCATTTTATCGATGGCAATTTCAATGCATAGAAATACCGTGACGAGATCCAGAGGCCCATTGTGAGGCCCATTTTTTTTAAGGTATCTGTGACTAACAGACACATATATCTGTTTAAAAATATAATATTTTATAGAATATTAAAACATACAATCTACCTGCAGTGAAGCCGTTCAACATTTACATCACATTCAGTCATCTAGCAGACTCCCATCCAGAGAGACCCACAGGGACAACCAGGTTCAAGCAACCCGCCCAAGGGAAAGTCAACAGATCTCCCACCATGTCAAATCGGGGACCCGATCCAGGGACCTATTGGCCACCGGCACAACTGGTAGGCCACCAACCAACAGTTATGTGAAAGCCATAGAGTAGGACCTAATGAATTTATTTTAATTGACCGAATTTCCTTACATGATCTGTAATTCAGAAAAATCGTTGAAATTGTTGTATGTTGCGTTTATATTTTTGTTCAGTATTGTTAGACAGAAGCACATACCTTTCTTGCCAGGGATAAGGAGTCATCTTGTCTAGCCTTAGAAAGTGATCTAGTCTGAAAATGAACACACACTAAATGTAGACTATGGTGGTCTCACTTATGATTCAGATATCATTTTAGACTGTATTGTGACACAGTTTTATAAAAATAAAAAGTACTGTTTTATCTCTATGGTTTTTAGACCGGGGTCTCACCTGTAATGTGGTCAGGGCCTCCAGAGTGTTAAGCCTCTGAAGCACGTTAGCCATGTCCTCCTGCAGCCTGGTCAGCGCCATGGCGATGTGCTCGTTAAGGTTACCACTGGCAACAGCCTCAGTCCTGATCTGCATAACCCAGCCCTCTGCAGCATTTCCACTGGTAAAAATCTGTGACCCGCAACCTAGCCCCGATGACCTGGAACCTATACCACAAACAATGGGCAGTGAGCCAGCATCACTCTATGGACGTCATGGCCTGTAGTTACAAAACATCACATGCGTCTCGGAGTAGAAGTGCTGATCTAGGATCAGTTTGGCCTTTTAGAACATAAAACATGGACCGGGTGGAGCTGATCCTCGATAACACTTCAACTCTGAGACGCTTTATGAATAAAAGCACAGAAGCACATAAAAAAGGTTTCAAGTCAATCAAGGGATCAAATGCTATTGATTTATACTTTTTTTCATGATTTATTTTAAACAGTAAGACCATACAGACCCCACCTATTCCACTCATTGACCAGCAACTGTCACGTCGTTCTGTATGAAGCCCCTCCCTGTGAGGGGAGTCTTCCTGGAGACTCAGGTCCTCATCCAGGGTCTCTCCCTGAAGACTCCTCCTCTTAGCTTGACTTGCCCTTGTCCCGGAGGAGTGTACCCTGGGTATTCCCGATTCCTGTGAAGACAACCAATCATAATCATGCAGAGATGGCCAATGGGAGCGCCCCTTTTGCATTGTCATTACCCAAAACGCAAACCAATCCAATAAATAGAAGGGCGGGAGCGAGTTCTGATTTACTGGAGCAAACACACCACATTTCTTAAGAGAGAACTTCTCACCTCCTCCATGGCTAAATGTTCCATTGAATCACAGAATTCCTCATTGTCCGAGTCGTTGACTCGAAGACGCTCTGTGTGGAGGGGACGAAGCACAACACATCATTGTCAGGTTATTGACACGGCAAGCATTGATCTGCATATATTAAGTGTACAGATCCAGTCCTTGATGACCACAGACCTGCATATTTCCTTTTTTACTAGGGACTGATTCTACCTGGTGTGTTCTCTACAGCCAATCAGTAACACGAAGAAATGAAAACCAGCAGGACTGCGGAACTTGAGGGCCTGAGCAGTTTACCCCTGGATAGATCCATGCTTAATGAAAGCACTTCCCACGGGAAGATGTTTTGGGTTGCGGGTGCTGTCGACAGGGGGTAGACCCCTGGAACACGGTTGGAGAGCCTACAGAGTGAAATGTGTTCTTTTAAGCCCAGTCATAGCGCAATCGCGTGTGAAAACAGAGGCCATTATTGAAAAAAGAGAATCCCAGCTCTCTCGTCCTGCTATATTTATCGCTCAATTCTTAAAATGAAGCTTATTTAATCTGCTTTACAACCGGTGTAGCCTACCTGGCATTCATAGGCGGCGTGTGAGTTTCAAGCTTAAGGAAGATCTATTTAACCATAAAAATTCACCTTTATAATAACACATTGAAAACAATAATTTGTTCTTAACTGACTTGCCTAGTTAAATAAAGGTAAGCCCCATATTGGGTCTTTCCTGTTTTGCATGTTATTTTGGCATTAATACATATGTAATTAATACAATGTAATAAAACAAATAGTGGTGTGTTTTTTGTTTTCTTGAGTAAGACAGCTCCAAAATGTGCAATTAATGTATTCTTTAGTGTTGTGTTCAGTAGTGGCTTTGCTGCGTCCACATATATATATTTCTCCCCACAAGGATTTACATGCTAAAATCTCCACTGCTGCTGACACTGACAAACATATCAATAAATACTACGCTAAAATAGGCCTATGAGGGGGAGACACAAATAGAATATGACGTCCATCTAAACTGGAGGAGGAAATGATTGTCCAAAAATAATCTTTAAAGTAGCACTGACCCAACAATGATAAATAGTAAATATGTGCAGTGCGCATTCATGTGTTATTTCATAGTTTTGATGTCTTCACTATTATTCTACAATGTAGAAAATAGTAAAAAATAAAATAAAACCCTTGAATGAATAGGTGTGTCCAAACTTTTGACTGGTACTGTATATTAGTAGGCTATATGTAAAGATCAGATTAAAGTAACAATAGTCTGATGGGTGAGAATATTGTCAAGTGCTTGTCAAATTGTGAATGAGAGACTGATGAAGTGTGTACAACCTGCGTAAGAAACAGAGCAGAGCTCATGTTTTATTACAGTGTAGTTCAGACTTTATTCAAATCCTCATTAGAGTTGCACAGTGGGTTAACAGCCTTGTTCAGGGGAAGAATGTTCCAAAGGTCTGCATCAGTGGCTAGAAGGCTATGTGTGGAAGCCAGGAGATGCTAAATGTGTTTATGTTAATTAACTGACAATTACTGTGAGACCAGCAGTTAATTGCATGACAATTACCGGCTGACAAAATGTCATGACCGCCACAGCCCTAGTTTGGTCTCTCCTACAGGTGCTCTCAAATACAGTACCTACAGTTGGGTCCTACTAACTAACCCACCTACTGGAGGTGGTGCTTACCACTGAGGTGTCTGTTCAGATGCCTGTAGCGGTTCTCCGGTAGGGGATCTTTGGAGTAGGCCAGTTCCTCTTCCTCCACCTCACTGTTGAGGGAGCTCTGTGTCCCATTGGTCATGGAGGAGACGCTGGGCTCCACACTGCCGTTGGACGAGCTGACCTCAGACCTCCACCTGCGGTCCTTCACCCTGAGCAGATTCATGTCAGGGCCTGGGGACTTCCTCCCTGACGGACAGTATGACAATTAGTGTCATGTTAATAAGCATATTATAGTTATAAACCTGACATGACACAACACTGACATAACAATGGTCCTCCCGGTCCTTTGTTTCAGTGATATAGAGAGGTTATGGTTTAAATTGTGACAAACTGATGTAACCACGGCCTAGGGAGATTTTATCTCAGAAATAAAAGTCCTGAAGTCTCTTTTAAGGTAACATACAGAACCATGTCAAATTCAGTCCTCATCTTCCACTTGAACTGCTTTATAGCTACCCATAGTTAAAGCACTGTCGTAAGTATGACCATGTTTGGCTTGTTAATACGTTATGCTACATAGTATTCATAACTAAGTTGTTGTGTAGAGAAACAGCTCAAAATATGATATGTACAATTTGTGGTACCTCTCTCCTCCTCCGCTTCATCATCTGCATCTTCCTCCTCATCACTGTCCACTTTCTCCTCCTCCTTCTCCTCTTCCTCATCACTGTCCACTTTCTCCTCTTCCTCCTCCTCATCACTGTCCACTTTCTCCTCCTCCTTCTCCTCATCACTGTCCACTTTCTCCTCCTCCTTCTCCTCTTCCTCCTCCTCATCACTGTCCACTTTCTCCTCCTCCTTCTCCTTATCAGTGCTTTTGCTTTCCTCCTTGTCAGTCATAGTCATGCCATTTATTTTGCTTTCTGGGACTTTGGTTTGAATATCCTTCCAGATTTCCAGACTCCCAAAGCCTGAGCAGTGCAATAAAATGTACAAGACACCTTATTATAACCTCTTTAGAATTATAATGAGCTACTCTAGATAACACCGACTGCATCTACACTAGATAACGACTGTATCTACTCTAGATAACGACTGTATCTACTCTAGATAACACCTACTGTATCTACTCTAGATAACACCTACTGTATCTACTCTAGATAACACCGACTGTATCTACTCTAGGTAACACCGACTGTATCTACTCTAGATAACACCGACTGTATCTACTCTAGATAACGACTGTATCTACTCTAGATAACACCGACTGTATCTACTCTAGGTAACACCGACTGTATCTACACTAGATAACGACTGTATCTACTCTAGGTAACACTGACTGTATCTACACTAGATAACGACTGTATCTACTCTAGATAACGACTGTATCTACTCTAAGTAACACCGACTGTATCTACACTAGATAACGACTGTATCTACTCTAGATAACGACTGTATCTACTCTAGATAACGACTGTATCTACTCTAGGTAACACCGACTGTATCTACACTAGATAACGACTGTATCTACTCTAGGTAACACCGACTGTATCTACTCTAGGTAACACCGACTGTATCTACTCTAGGTAACACCGACTGTATCTACTCTAGGTAACACCGACTGTATCTACTCTAGATAACGACTGTATCTACTCTAGATAACACCGACTGTATCTACTCTAGATAACACCGACTCTTTCTACTCTAGATAACACCGACTGTATCTACTCTAGATAACACCGACTGTATCTACTCTAGATAACACCGACTGTATCTACTCTAGATAACACCGACTGTGTCTACTCTAGGTAACACCGACTGCATCTACACTAGATAACACCTACTGTATCTACACTAGATAACAACTGTATCTACTCTAGATAACACCGACTGTATCTACTCTAGATAACACCGACTGTATCTACACTAGATAACACCGACTGTATCTACTCTAGATAACACCGACTGTATCTACTCTAGATAACACCGACTGTGTCTACTCTAGGTAACACCGACTGCATCTACTCTAGATGACACCTACTGTATCTACTCTAGATAACACCGACTGCATCTACATTGCCACAACATTTAGCATTCTATGCATCACAACCACCATTCACAAAGCTCAGCACAAGTTACACAACTACACAGCTAACACCAACAGGCTGCTATTTATTAGCAACAGACTTTTCTACTATTGAGACAATACCAGGCACTTTCAAAGATAAAACAACCAATCAACCACGCCACAAAACACAACAACATGAAGTTCTCTACTCATCCAGCCTTCAACATCTTTGCACTTATTTCCTTAAAGGGATAGTTCACCAAAATGTCAAATTGAAGTCAACTTATGGATGGATACCTTTAGGTTTGCTGTTTAGCGCAGGCTAACAGGAGTCCTGCTTGCACCATGCAATCAATTATGCTAATGCTAAACTATAGCTACTGTAAGTAGACAAACTCATATCATATATCACCGATTCTTGGGTCCATAGATTACTGTCTAGTTTTCCATAATATGAGGTAAATGGGTAATTTGGATCAACTATCCCTTTAATTGTTGCCATAGACAACAGTCCACTCATCATCTCTCTTCCTTCATCAGAACTGATTGCTGATTACAAGGTGAGGATGACTGACATGAGTTCACTGTGGACCCTTGGGGAATGGAGTTTAGGATCAACACTACCACACAAACACTTGCCTTCCATCTTTGGTTTGTGGATATACCCCTTTTGCATCTGCATTTCCACTGAGCAAAAAGACAAAAAGGCGACTATGAAATATTAGTCCAAAGGCCTTCTCTGCTAACAGCAAGGAAAGGTTACCATAAGCAAGAGATCAATCTTCCTCAGAGCTAAACCCTCCTTGAGGTGGAACAATCTCCTTCTGTGTGAATTTATTGACTCTTTAGTGACTATTTATAGACTATGAGAGGGGTTAATTAATAATCAATAAACACATAAACCATTGAACAATTGTACTCCTAGATGTGTTGGGGTTATCGTATTGTTGTGTTCAGTCAAACTGAGGTGTGTAGTTCTGCAGTGTTCAAAACAGCATCCATTTTTGACCAGGCACCTGCAGCTGCTGCGAAAGGCCTGCTGTAGGCCCTCTTGTCCTCTTCCTTCTCTTCCTCCACTCCTCCCTCCACTTCTTCGAAGAAATACCCCCCGAGAGCCTCCAGCAGATCAGACACCTCCTCTGTGACTGGAAGAGTCTCCAGAATCTTCCAGAAATGTGATTGTTAATATATTGGTGTTTCAATATAGAGTAAATGTGGTTTCATCAATTTAACGAAACAGAAATGTATCTGCCTGCAGGGTAAAACAATAGTACATGCATGCAGTCGCTTCCTCTTCTTTTATTTATTCAAGATGCCGTAGTAAAAATGCTTACCAGCTGAATGTCATTGACGTATGCTTGCATGGCTTCCTCCTTCGACATGTTCCCCAGTGAGTTCCATGCGTCCCTGGCAACAAACAACGTTTGTGTCTCATATGAACTCAGGTGAGAAAAGACATGCTGCATAACCTCAATAATGTGGAGACAAGACTTAACAACATACTTTTTTTCCAGAGTAGGGATTTCATTATGAATCCATATGGACCCCCCATGCAAGATATGCATTTTTACATAGGGCCTTGAGATAACCAGGAAGAAACTATTGTAAACACAATATCAGATATTTGAAATAAAATCTCTCAGAATTTGGTCTGATCATACAGCAAATTAGCAGGTTTTAATAGTTGAAATGCATTTTTGTGGCTAATAAATCTGTTATTGTGCAGCGATGAGATGGTAGTATGGTATATTACACATGTTTCAGTGGGTAGTTTGATTGAATGACTCATATTCCATGCACTATAGAATAAATATGCTTATTCTGCTTTGTGGCTTAAGCATATCCATAATATCCCAGTCCAAATGATTCAGGGATATTCCTTAATCGCGAAACCTTTAACCTCGAGGTAAAAACACAACCCATTTTTCGACTTTTCATTGGTCTTAGCCTCGCTGGGCCATTCTTCTGCAACATTTCAAAGGGTTTCAGAAGTGCTCTTGCTCTATGCTGGCATATCTCGTACATGTCTCAGTACTGAAGGCATGCAGTATTTTTATTTTTATAACATCATCATCTTTCATCTGATTTGATATTTGATATTGCTAGAACAACACCCTTCACCAGGGTCGTGTTCAGTAGGCACAAAATGGAAGAAAGCGATCCAAAACGGAGTGAAGCGGGGAGGTTCTATACCATCTTAACGTGTCCAATAAGAAACACACATTTTCAGGTTTTCTGTTGCGAAACATTTTGCTACAGTGTGCGCTAATGAACACGACCCAGTCCTTAAACAGAATTTACCACTTGGCTTTGCCTGCAGTGTCCCAGTATCCTGTGGGTCTAGGAATATTACATGGCCCCAGCGCAGCCTGCTTGTAGTAACTATAAAACATGAGCATCATGCCATCCGCCGGCTGATATGGACCTATAGGAGAGCAAATAAGGATAGGAGAGGGGAACAAAGAAGATAATTCAGGAAGTTTGACGATTTACATGATACTTTGAATTATTGTTACATTTGCAACCGATAGTCAATGCAGCAATTACCATGAGCTCACTGCAACTGACAATACAAATGTGTGTCCTCAGAAGGTATAAATAGACTTCTATTTTAAATTCAACGCTTTAATGGTTGAATCTGCTCATCTTCAGCTCTAAAGACACAATCTGTAATTTCAACAGTTTATCGGCTACTCTGCCTACTACAGAGCTATGCAAGGACTGACTGTCCATGAGATTGACATGAAATTGGCTGTTTGTTTACAAACACTCAATCATATGACAACACAAACATAAACAATGTAGGAGTAGCCTAATATAACTGTATTAAACAGTAAAACAATTAAGCTGATAAGGCAGTTATATAATTTTAGAACAGCAGAACTTCTTACAGTGTGCCTTTTAAGAGCCAACCAAAACAGGCGATATCTAAGACACAGAGAATATAGGCCAATCACCTCTATCAAGCAGGTACCAAATTAAAACGGTGGCAACACAGTGAGCTCTAATGGTGCTCATTCAGACATAGGCTACACAAGCTAGGCTTACTGCTAAATAGGCCACTCGGTCGCAGGACATGGCCCACAGTACAGTGGCCGATTTGATGTATAGGCTAGTGTAGTTATTAGTGGATAATTAGCCTACCATCTTCGGGTAAACTCCGTATTACTCGCACTGCGGCATCAAATCGGGTCTCGAGCTCGTCTTGTTCCATTGCTTTGTCACAACCAGGATGACAGGCGGAGAATCGTCACTTCTTAAAGAGATTTAACATTCGGTCACCTCTGAGACAACAAAGTTGCATGGCAGCAATAATGTAAAATGAAAACGTTCTCAACAGGCTTTCATAATGTGTCATTGAAATCAACGGGCCTAATTAATACCCACGGACCTCGTAAAGGGTACGGTATTATGGATACTATAAACCACATGCATAATAATGCTTGTTATCTGATTTTCGCCTGAGGCAATTATTAAGCTATTTAGTTGTTGCATTAACATTGTCAGAATTTTATATCCATATGTTCAAATTAGAGTCAATGTAAAATGTTTTAAAAAAAGAACCAAATCGATAGAAGGTTACGTTTAAGAAACTCACCCTATGCATGACTCTGGATGGATTAAACCCACTGCTGTCTACATATAGCCTACTGGCTGCAACCAGGCTGACTGTTCCGATAGCGATCTCTCAAATTCGGTCCAACCGAACACCACGAAACATATGATTCACAAAGTTGCCATGGGAGTTGTAGTGTCTTTTGACCACGAATTACACAATGAACCAATGGGTTTCCTTTAGGATTCCTACAAGGCCCACAATTCTCTTAATGTGGGATTTAATATGGGAGATAGTGCTGACTGGGACAACATGTTGTCTACCTTTTTAAAACGCATATATACATTAGATACACATGAGCGAGGACAAAATGTTAAAATATAGCATATAGATTGCAGCAAAATCGGCGAGCCATCAGTGGTACACTGGCTACCTTCTGCCACTAGACCCCATCGCTCTTCATCAGCTCTGGGTTCAACAAGCCACAATCGCACTCAAAATCAATTGATCCACAACTAATCGATGTAGTATTTGAACCAATCACAGTTGACAACGAGTCCAGAGCGCGGTCAAATGTAACAGTGATAAAATCGAGGCCAGAAGTGCCACAATACCAGGCGGGGGAGCCCCTTTCTCACCACACCAAAAGCAGCATCGCTTTGCCTCATTGAAAGGAAAGGGAGGAGAGAAATGCAGAGGGATGTAAGATGGCAGAACTACAAATGTTGCTAGAGGAAGAAATTCCGGCCGGTAAACGAGCGCTTGTGGAAAGCTACCAAAATCTATCGAGGGTTGCAGAATACTGTGAAAACAATTATGTACAGGTAAGGAAAAATACATCGCTGATAAAATTTTGTATTACATGCGGAATTCGTTGGATTTGTAGCCTAATGTTCAAGAACTGAGTGAAACCGGGGACAGGAAATGTTTCTCCCAGACCGATAGACAGATATCTAAATCACGAAATAGGCTTTTGGCAATGTAAAAAAATAAATAAAAAGGCGACCTAATCATTATATGCTTAAAACTGGTTACCATCTCGAGCTCTATTTTCATATAAGAGCACTGTTCGGGTGGTTGACCACTCTTGCGACCATTATTCACCAGCCATTTAATATCAATTTACAAAGCTAATGGAGACTATTCAGAGGGTGTGTCGTTGATATGACCAAGTCTTGTCATTGACTGCATTCTCTTTGATAGGTAGGCTATCGAATAGGCCAAATGGTTTTTATTCGTTTCATTATTATACAACCAGGACTCAGTGGTAGACGTAACATAGTACACGTAAATTGCGGAACCCATCGATTAGTAGTTTACGTTTCGTAAGATATGCTACGATTTACAATTCGTATGATATGCTACGAATTACAATTTGTACAATAGGTTATGAATTGCAATTAGACAATAGGTTATGAAATGCAATTTGTACAATATGTTACGAATTGCAATTATACAATATGTTACGAATTTGCGAAAACATAACGACCCTGGGTTTATAAGTGCAGATATCAACTCTGCCGATTGAGCATGCTTTCTTTCTAGGGGTTAAGGTTAGGTTTAGAAGTTAGGTGAAAGCGTTAAGGTTAGGGGAAGGGTTAGGGTTAAGGTTAGGATCTAGGTTAAAGCGTTAAGGTTAGGATCTAGGTTAAAGCGTTAAGGTTAGGGGAAGGATTAGGGTTAAGGTTAGGATCTAGGTTAAAGCGTTAAGGTTAGGGGAAGGGTTAGGGTTAAGGTTAGGATCTAGGTTAAAGCGTTAAGGTTAGGGGAAGGATTAGGGTTAAGGTTAGGATCTAGGTTAAAGCGTTAAGGTTAGGGGAAGGGTTAGGATCTAGGTTGAAGGGTTAAGGTTAGGGGAAGGGTTAGCTAACATGCTAGGTAGTTGCAAAGTAGCTAAAAACCGCTACGTTTTTACAAAATTGCTAATTAATGAAAATGCGAAAGTTTTCTGTGATGAGATTCGAAAACGCAACCTTTGGGTTGCTAGACATTCGCGTTATCACTGTCTATCAGATTGACATTGTGGCAATGGATTGTAAATGGCATAAAGCACATTTCAGACTCAAACGTGACTTGCACATTTGATTTGTGCTCCACGAGTGTCCCTGAGAATGTAATATTACTTTACTCCATAGATTTTTTTGTTCCTCTCTCCCAGACAAATGGATTACATTTTAATAATCTGGATTATTGTCTGTGTATTGGATTAAGAACATGCTGCCATTGTTTACACACACCTGGCCTAACCTTTTACTGTCAACTGGTCCAAAAATGTGAAATATAAAAATACAAAATGGCGGCAGGATCAGAAATGCCGTTTTGTTGAGGCTCTGACGATGACTCTCACAGAACAGCTGGTGATGTAAGGAGCAACCAATGGGGCCACCGGTTACGTCATATTGTAGAATCCAGATGAACCCAGCGGTGCAGTTGCATAGCTCATTAGTGATGCCATTGGGGAACACTACAGGTCATGAGGCTTGCTATAGCACCTTTATAACCAAATCATAAAAGGACACATCAAAAGCCTAATCCGTAATGACAGGCAAACGACTTAATTTAAACATCTAGTTTTACGTCATCCAGCTTCAAGTCAAGCTTGTAGGCCTCAAACTAATAATCTCTGGTTTCTCATAGTAAATGTCCAAGAGATCAATGGAACACAGCTTATCTGTTAAGGAAGGAAAACCACAAGCAACCGTATTTGTCAAAGCTGAGGCCCCACCCTAAATCCCCCTTCACACGATATCCTACTGACTCATAGATGAATCATGAATGTGTTAAGGCCGTGCCCTCCACAAGTATCTATTATATTAAGTAGCAGCAGGCCTATCTAACTAGTATAACCAGTAGGGCCCCTAGTTCTAAAGTACCAGGTTAGTATAATGTGGGTCTCCCATCACAAGATAAAAGACTGGTTAGTCTTGGTAAAGAAAAAGGGGTTTGGAGATTAGGGGAGTTGAAGCAGGTTAGTATCGTTGTGTTTTCCAACGTAAGGTACCACCTACCCTGATGAAAGAGGGTTAGGTTTGGTAAAGGGGTGATTTTGACTGCATGGGGCAGGTCAGAGTATCAACATATTCAGTTGCAGACTGAAAGAGAGAAGGTGGTTCAGCTTCTGAGCATTAATCAGGTGTATGACTGATTGGAGAGCATTATTACCGTGGTTTCCTTCCAGGGGACATTTTTAAACCACTGCAATTAGCTTGATCCTGTGGGAATTGTCCCACTCTGTTGTCTACCCTAGGAGAATCTCAAACCCCATTGGAGGAATTTTGTCATTTTTATTAGGATCCCCATTAGCTCACGCCGTAACCCTAGCTAATCTTCCTGGGGTCCAACACCAATTAACAAGACATTACAAACAACCACAATCAAGACTTCACAAACATTCAACAGGTAGACAATACAGATAATTAAAATACCTGACAGGAAACACATTTAACATTCAGTTGATGCTTTCTATTTCCTGTCCAGTCATATGGTCTGTCACATTAGATGTTCTTTCTATTTCCTGTCCAGTCATATGGTCTATCTCATTAGATGTTCTGTCTATTTCCTGTCCAGTCATATGGTCTATCACATTAGATGTTCTTTCTATTTCCTGTCCAGTCATATGGTCTATCACACTAGATGTTCTTTCTATTTCCTGTCCAGTCATATGGTCTGTCACATTAGATGTTCTGTCTATTTCCTGTCTAGTCATATGGTCTGTCACATTAGATGTTCTGTCTATTTCCTGTCCAGTCATATGGTCTATCACATTAGATGTTCTTTCTATTTCCTGTCCAGTCATATGGTCTATCACATTAGATGTTCTTTCTATTTCCTGTCCAGTCATATGGTCTGTCACATTAGATGTTCTTTCTATTTCCTGTCCAGTCATATGGTCTGTCTCATTAGATGTTCTTTCTATTTCCTGTCCAGTCATATGGTCTGTCTCATTAGATGTTCTTTCTATTTCCTGTCCAGTCATATGGTCTGTCTCATTAGATGTTCTTTCTATTTCCTGTCCAGTCATATGGTCTGTCTCATTAGATGTTCTTTCTATTTCCTGTCCAGTCATATGGTCTATCACATTAGATGTTCTTTCTATTTCCTGTCCAGTCATATGGTCTGTCTCATTAGATGTTCTTTCTATTTCCTGTCCAGTCATATGGTCTGTCACATGAGATGTTATTTTATTTTTTTCTTGAAGGTGGATTTACTTTTTGCCTGAGCAATATGGATTGGTAAAGAGTTCCATTCAGCTATGGCTCTATATAAAACTGTAGATTTAAGTCGATTTGTCCTTGGCTTGGGTTGTCTTAGCTGCCCTGAATTTGCCTGTCTGGTTTGGTGGTTATGCGTGTTGCTAGCATGTACTAACTGGCCTGAAAAATACTGTGTTTCAAAAAATATATATAACATTCCTAAAGAAAATCAGAAGACTGGATAGTAATTTGTTTTTAACGTGAAGCCATGAGAGATTCTGATGCATTTTGGATAATATTCATATGGTTAGAGCAGAAGGTCAGAAGGGAGGGACCTCAGGCTTTCTCATCCAATGGGTTTTGAGAATGAGGCGAGAGGAGAGAGGATGTGAGGAGTATGCAATTGAGATTCTCCCCATGACTTTAAATCAAATCAAATCAAATGTATTTATATAGCCCTTCGTACATCAGCTGATATCTCAAAGTGCTGTACAGAAACCCAGCCTAAAACCCCAAACAGCAAGCAATGCAGGTGTAGAAGCACGGTGGCTAGGAAAAACTCCCTAGAAAGGCCAAAACCTAGGAAGAAACCTAGAGAGGAACCAGGCTATGTGGGGTGGCCAGTCCTCTTCTGGCTGTGCCGGGTGGAGATTATAACAGAACATGGCCAAGATGTTCAAATGTTCATAAATGACCAGCATGGTCGAATAATAATAAGGCAGAACAGTTTAAACTGGGGCAGCAGCACGATCAGGTGGACTGGGGACAGCAAGGAGTCATCATGTCAGGTATTCCTGGGGCATGGTCCTAGGGCTCAGGTCCTCCGAGAGAGAGAAAGAAAGAGAGAATTAGAGAGAGCATATGTGGGATGGCCAGTCCTCTTCTGGCTGTGCCGGGTGGAGATTATAACAGAACATGGCCAAGATGTTCAAATGTTCATAAATGACCAGCATGGTCGAATAATAATAAGGCAGAACAGTTGAAACTGGAGCAGCAGCACGGCCAGGTGGACTGGGGACAGCAAGGAGTCATCATGTCAGGTTGTCCTGGGGCATGGTCCTAGGGCTCAGGTCCTCCGAGAGAGAGAAAGAAAGAGAGAAGGAGAGAATTAGAGAACGCACACTTAGATTCACACAGGTCACCGAATAGGACAGGAGAAGTACTCCAGATATAACAAACTGACCCTAGCCCCCCGACACATAAACTACTGCAGCATAAATACTGGAGGCTGAGACAGGAATGGCTGATTAATTGGGGCCGATTTCAAGTTTTCATAACAATCGGAAATCTGTATTTTGGGCACCGATTTGCCGATATTTTTTTATACCTTTATTTAACTAGGCAAGTCAGTTAAGAACACATTCTTATTTTCAATGACGGCCTAGGAACGGTGGGTTAACTGCCTCGAACAGGGGCAGAACGACAGATTTTCACCTTGTCAGCTCGGGGGATCCAATTTTGCAACCTTACAGTTAACTAGTCCAGCTTTCATATGTTCTCATGTTCTGAGCAAGGAACTGAAACGTTAGCTTTCTTACATGGCACATATTGCACTTTTACTTTCTTCTCCAACACTTTGTTTTTGGATTATTTAAACCAAATTGAACATGTTTCATTATTTACTTGAGGCTAAATTGATTTTATTGATGTATTTAATTAAGTTAAAATAAGTGTTCATTCAGTATTGTTGTAATTATCATTATTACAAATACATTTTTTAAAATTGTCCGATTAATCGGTATCGGCTTTTTTGGTCCTCTAATAATCGGTATCGGCGTTGAAAAATCATAATCGGTCGACCTCTAGTACTGACTCATAGCTTTAACAGGCTATCTGATTTGAGCTGTACTGACTCATAGCTTTAATAGGTTATCTGGTTTGGCCTGTACTGACTCATAGCTTTAATAGGTTATCAGGTTTGGCCTGTACTGACTCATAGCTTTAATAGGTTATCTGGTTTGGCCTGTACTGACTCATAGCTTTAATAGGTTATCTGGTTTGGCCTGTACTGACTCATAGCTTTAATAGGTTATCTGGTTTGGCCTGTACTGACTCATAGCTTTAATAGGTTATCTGGTTTGGCCTGTACTGAGTGGACAAAACATTAAGAACACCTGCTCTTTCCCTGACATAGGCTGACCAGGTGAATCCCGGTGAAAGCTATGATCCCTTATTGATGTCACTTGTTAAATCCACTTCAATCAGTGCAGAGGAAGGGGAGGAGGCAGGGTAAAGAATGATTTTTAAGTATTGAGACACTTGAGGCATGGATTGTGTATGTGTGCCATTCAGAGGGTGAATGGGCAAGAAAAAATATTTAAACGTTTTTGAACGGGGTATGGTGGTAGGTGCCAGGCGCACCGGTTTGTGTCAATAACTGCAACGCTGCTGGGATTTTCACACTCAAATTTGTCCATGTGTATCAAGAATGGTCCACCACCCAAAGGACATCAAGCCAACTTGACACAACTGTGGGAAGCATTGAGTCAACATGGGCCAGCATCCCTGTGGAATGCTTTCGGCACCTTGTAGAGTCCACGCCACAAAGAATTGTGGCTGTTCTGAGGGTAAAAAAAGGGGAGGGAGGCACAACTCAATATCAGGAAGGTGTTCTTAATGTTTGGTATACTCAGTGTATATGGAGATGTGAACCACGGATACCAGGTTCTGTATAGATGGAGTGAATCACTGATACCAGATCCTTTCTAGAAGGAGTGAATCACTGATACCTGGTCTTTTCTAGGAGTGAATCACTGATGCCAGGTCCTGTCTAGACCGAGTGAATCACTGATACCAGATCCTGTCTAGAGCGAGTGAATCACTGATACCAGATCCTGTCTCGACCGAGTGAATCCAGGTCACAAGCCAACAGAGGAGGGTATGGAGATCTGCCTTCCTCTGGAAAATTGTATCAAGAATTGTCCACCACCCAAAGGACATCCAGCCAACTTGGCACAACTGTGAGAGGCATTGGAGTAATCATGGGCCAGCATCCCTGTGGAACGCTTTCTACACCTTGTTGAGTCCATGGCACAAAGAAGTGAGGCTGTTCTGACGGCAAGGGGGGGGGGTGCAACTCAATTATAGGAAGGTGTTCCTAATGATTAGTATACTCAGTGTATACTTCAGGGTCAGTTCTCTCAATGGCAGTTCTCAACCAATCACCTACTTATGTTTGAGCATGTCCTCAGTTACCCTCAGGTTCTAGGTTGTCATAATTCATGCCTACTCTCTTAATTGTGTTTGATTGACCCCTTAATAGACATCATCCTCTCATCATGTTCAGGCGACCTGTTTCGGAAGCTACACATGTAATTAGTGGAAAATTAGATGAGAAATGAACACCACAGGTCAGTGAGTATTGTACACACCATTGGGTGATTAAACTGTCACCAGCTATGCAGAGGATCACTGATACAACTATTAGTCTACAGGATTTGAAGGAGATGGAGTAAAGGGGGTCAAATGTGTTGAGTGGGATAGTTTTCCCTGTCAATTTCCCCTTTGCCTTGGATTCAGATAAGCAGTCTTGTGTTGTAATGTACTATCACTTACAGATGTAGGATCTTAATTTGATCACTATTTTGTTGCTGAGACTTTTCCTACACAGCAGGAAATGCAAAGTTGCAGTGTATTCAAGGTATAAAAAGCCTTCTAAAGTTTGTAATTTCCACTTTTTTTTGGCATTTCCATTTTGCCCTAAAAAAATGTTATCGACCCCTACAAAAAATGTCCATTATATTCCATTATATTTCAAATAATATTTCAAATTTCTTGTTTCTTGTTGCTGCTGGATTATTTTCCTGCTTTAGCAAACTGGCTCAAATTTAAAAAAGATCTTGATATTTGCAGTGATCACTATCATGAATTTACTTCAGTTGACAAACAACTTCAAACAATCGTGTCCCCTGGAGAATATTTTTTTATCTTAGAATTACAATATTAACTACAGTAGGGAGTGTTTTGTTGTGGTTTTACTTGCTTTCCTCCGGTGATCAAGTGTTGATGTACGATGCCTTCAGAAAGTATTCATACCGTTCGACTTATTCCACATTTGGTTGTGTTACAGTCTGAATTCAAAATGGAATAAATCTTCTTCTTTTTTTTTTACCCATCTACACATAAGTTAAAAGCATGTTTTAAGATATTTTTGCAAATGTATTGAAAATGAAATACAGAAATATCTTATTTACATAAGTATTCACATAAGTATTCAATACATGTTAGAATCACCCTTGGCAGCGATTACAGCTGTGAGTCTTTCTGAGTAAGTCTCTAAGAGCTTCTCACACATGGATTGTGCATATTTTCAAAATTCTTCAAACTATGTCAAATTTGTTGTTGATCTTTGCTAGACAACCATTTTCAAGTCTTGCCATAGATTTTAAAGCAGATTTAAGTCAAAACTGTAACGTGGCCACTCAGGAACGTACACGGTCTTATTGGTAAGCAACTCCAGTGTAGATTTGCCCTTGTGTTGTAGATTATTGTCCTGCTGAAAGGTGAATTAATCTCCCAGTGTCTGGTGGAAAGCAGACTGAACCAGGTTTTCCTCTAGGATTTTTCCTGTGCTTAGCTCCATTCCGTTTCTTTTTTTTATCCTGATAAACTCTCCAGTCCTTAACAATTACAAGCATACCCATAACATGATGCAGCCACCACCATGCTTGAAAATATGGATAGTGCTACTCAGTGATGTGTTGTATTGGATTTAAGTGCATAGATGACATGTATTTTCCCCGCTGCCCCTATTTCGATTCAGGTGCATGATAATGGTCCATTCTAAAGGAAAATAGATTTTGCACATATATTATTTACTACAGGTATTTCCAAACTGGTGTACGCGCAATGCGATTAATTTTATTTTTTATTTTTTATGTGTTTTTTTCTTGACATTTTATTTATTTTTTCATTTATATTTTCCAACGGGGCTATACATTTGGGTGAGTTTTTTTCTCTTGCCTGAGTAGCCTCGTTTCACTGCCAAAAATAAAATTCAACCATCTAGTGTTCAGCGAAATAACAACACAATGTCAAATACAGGTAGCCTCGTCAATCACATTAAACGTTACTCTCTCCCAGGAATTCCACTGATGGTCCGTATGTAGCCAAACATAGCTGCTGCTCATGTTGCTATCTGTACTGATGGCGCAAAAGCCATGACAGGGAAACATAGTGGAGTGGTAACGCACGTGCAAGCAGTTGCTACCGACGGCACTTGGGTACACTGCAGCATCCACAAAGAGGCTCTTGCTGCCAAGGGAATGCCTGACAGCTTGAAAGACGTTTTGAACACTACAGTGAAAATGGTTAACTTTGTTAAAGCAAGGCCCCTGAGCTCTTGTGTATTTTCTGCACTATGCCATGATATGGGCAGCGACCATGTAACGCTTTTACAACATACAGAAGTGTGCTGGTTATCAAGGGGGAAAGTATTGACAAGTTTTTTGGAATTGAGAGACGAGCTTAAAGTTTTCTTTACTGACCAAAATGTTCACTTGTCTGACCACTTCCGCGATGACGAGTTTCTCACACGACTGGCCTATCTGGGTGATGTTTTTTCTCGCCTGAATGATCTGAATCTAGGATTACAGGGACACTCCGCAACTATATTAAATGTGCGAGACAAAATTAAGGCTATGATTAAGAAGTTGGAGCTTTTCTCTGTCTGCATTAACAAGGACAACACACAGGTCTTTCCATCATTGTATGATTTTTTGTGTGCAAATGAACTCAAGCTTGCGGACAATGTCAAATGTGATATAGCGACTCACCTGAATGAGTTGGGTGTGCCATTACGCAGGTACTTTCCCGAAACGGATGACACAAACAACTGGATTCGTTATCCCTTTCATGCCCTGTCTCCAGTCCACTTACCAATGTCTGAACAAGAGAGCCTCATCGACATTGCAACAAACGGTTCAGTGAAAGTGTTATTTAATCAAAAGCCACTACCAGATTTCTGGGTTGGGCTGCGCTCAGAGTATTCTGCCTTGGCAAATCGCGCTGTTAAGACAGTGGATTCTCGGCCCTCACTAGCATGAAAACAAAATACAGGCACAGACTGTGTGTGGAAAATGATTTAAGACTGAGACTCGCTCCAATACAACCCAACATTGCAGTTATGTTCATCCTTTCAAGAACACCCTTCTAATTAACCTGTGGTGAGTTATTCACAATTTTCGATGAACAAATAAGGTTTTATATGTAAGATGGTTTAATATAGAGCAAAATTATTGATTATTATTATTATATTATTATTTGTGCCCTGGTCCTATAAGAGCTCTTTGTCACTTCCCACGAGCCGTGTTGTGAAAAAAACTCACACTTATTTTTATGTTTAATAAATGTATCGTATAGTGTGTGTGTGGCAGGCTTACAATGATGGCAAAAAACAACATTTGAGAGTGCGCTGACCCTGGTGCTCGAGGGGGTATGCAGCTGGAGGTTGAATGTTTGAAGGGGTACAGGACTATAACAAGTTTGGGAACCACTGATTGAGTATATGTAAAGGCAAGATTCAGTTGCACACCTCATGTAGCCTAGTCCATAGGCCTATATGTTTTAATATGGTTTGTATCACAACTAAAGTGGAGAAATAACTTCTTAAAATGAACCACATTAATCTGCTTTACAAGGGGCGTAGAGCCTAACTACATATATAAGCAGCTCGTGAGTTTCACTTTTGGGGAAGATCATTTTCACCATAAAAATGCACCTTTATAATAAATCCATTACATGAATAATCACATTTGCGGTCATTTTTGATAATGCTGTTTTACGCTGATGGAACATTCACGCTTATAGCCTACTGCCATGTGCGCATTGCTGCGCTTATAATGTGAAGAAATAGCCTAATAGTTTATCAACATTTTAAGCTAAACGTTCTGATCTGTTGCGTCAGCCACATTGCGCAAAATAGTTTTTTTGGTGCTAGTGGTTGTATTAATTTGGGAACTATCGTATCACACAACTGTCCCAGACTATGTTTGGAATATTTATCTCTCGCACAGAATAGAATAGGTGAACTTTTGTACTATAGGGGATAATAGATTAACATAGGCTAGTGCTTTTGTTGTTCTTTAGGCCTACTCATCTTGTGGGCTAACGAAAAGTAAATGTGGACCGTTCTTCCAATATCTTCAAAATGCACCTCGGAATTGAATAAGGACATGCGCCGTTGTGTCCCCGATGTATCTGTCTTCACTTGTAGCCTGTGAGAAAGACCCGATCACGTGCTGGAGCATGCAGGCAGCACTCAGGGAGGAGGGCACAACAGCCACTGGCCACAAAAGGCATGGATTTTCTTTAGGGTGCATTACGACCACACAAAGGGGATGCCACTATGAAATTCTAGACATTATCAAGTGCATGTCAAACTGTGAATTAGTGACTGATTTAGTGTGTACAGCCTGCTCAAAAAACAAAGCAGAGCTCATGCCTTTCAAGCAAATGTTTTCAAATAATCATAAGAGTGCAGCCTTACAATGAATTAAAAATCAAAACATATAGCCCAGTGTTTGTAGAACAACTAAAGTTACATTAATTACTCTAAATTAAGCATATAGGAGTACCTATTTCTTTGTTAACCACTCAACACTGAATAGTCGCATCGTTTAGAGAAAATATCCTTTCTATTTTATTCAGCTTTGTTCCATTGTATTCTTCATGCAATAAAATAATACCACGGAATTCTAAGCAAATCCTGTCTGCTAAATGAACTAGTGTAGCCCACAGCCATATGGCATAGCCAGATCAGGACCTAACATGAGGACAACTCAAGAGTATGCTATTCTGTTCTTCTGAAATAGACTACATTTTCTTAAAATAATGCTTCTTTAGACCTGTCTAAAATAAATAATGGATTTATTGTGAAGGTGTAGGCTATATGAATGGACAGTTCCTAAGGTCTGCATCGGTGGCTTGTTGGCTATGTGTGGAAGCCAGGAGATGCTACATGTGTTTATGTTAATTAACAGTCAATTACAGTGAGGCCGACAGTTATTTGCTTGACAATCACCGGCTGACGGAATTTCGTGATCGTCACAGCCAAAGGTATACTCAATGTACATGGAGATGTGAATCACTGATACCAGGCCCTGTCTAGACGGAGTGAATCACTGATACCAGGCCCTGTCTAGAAGGAGTGAATCACTGATACCAGGTCCTGTCTAGACGGAGTGAATCACTGATACCAGGTCCTGTCTAGAAGGAGTGAATCACTGATACCAGGCCCTGTCTAGAAGGAGTGAATCACTGATACCAGGTCTTGTCTAGACGGAGTGAATCACTGATACCAGGTCCTGTCTAGACGGAGTGAATCACTGATACCAGGTCCTGTCTAGAAGGAGTGAATCACTGATACCAGGTCCTGTCTAGACGGAGTGAATCACTGATACCAGGTCCTGTCTAGAAGGAGTGAATCACTGATACCAGGTCCTGTCTAGACGGAGTGAATCACTGAAACCAGGTCCTGTCTAGAAGGAGTGAATCACTGATACCAGGTCCTGTCTAGAAGGAGTGAATCACTGATACCAGGTCCTGTCTAGAAGGAGTGAATCACTGATACCAGGTCCTGTCTAGAAGGAGTGAATCACTGATACCAGGTCCTGTCTAGAAGGAGTGAATCACTGATACCAGGTCCTGTCTAGAAGGAGTGAATCACTGATACCAGGTCCTGTCTAGAATGAGTGAATCACTGATACCAGGTCCTGTCTAGAAGGAGTGAATGACTGATACCAGGTCCTGTCTAGAAGGAGTGAATCACTGATACCAGGTCCTGTCTAGATGGAGTGAATCACTGATACCAGGTCCTGTCTAGACGGAGTGAATCACTGATACCAGGTCAACAGAGGAGGGTGTGGTGATCTCCCTTCCTCTGGAAAAGTGTCAGGGAAGGCCTGTGTGTGTGTGTGTGTGTGTGTGTGTGTGTGTGTGTGTGTGTGTGTGTGTGTGTGTGTGTGTGTGTGTGTGTGTGTGTGTGTGTGTGTGTGTGTGTGTGTGTGTGTGTGTGTGGTTGTGTGTGTTTCCATTGTTAATGTACAATTCTTTGCCAAGTTTGTGATGTCATCCCATCATAAGAACGAGGCTTTTGAAACATCTGTGTTTGTGCGGGTATGTGTTGTTGGCAGAATCTATTTGTCTGCACAATGTGCTTTTCTGTATGGACTTGCTTTTATACGTTGTGCACATACAGGACATGTTCTGTTGACACAGCATCACAGTAACCAGTAGCACGGTTTGTTGTATCGACCCCGATCGTTCAGATACCTTTTCGTGTTTGCTCTAGTCTGCCGGGAGGGCAAGATGTGGTGGGGCATAACGTTTAGGAGCTATTCTATTGGTACATTAAGACAGGCAAGCTTAATCAAGTACAGATAAATGATTTGAAATCATTTTTACAAGTATTTGAACCCAGGTCTGCAGTGCGTCTGGTGTGTAGTCTTCATGCACGTAGGAGCAATGACTGTAGCCTCAGACTGTTGCAGCAGGGAGAGACCCGCTTCCTAACCAATGTCCCAACATTATCGGAGGCAAACATCCCAATGTTCACCTGTCTGTTCGGAAGTGGCTGTGAATGCCACTCTCATACCCAGCCTGCATTGCTCTGCACGTGGGGGGGGGGGGGGGGGGGGGGGGGTGGTGCAACTCAATATTAGGAAGGTGTTCCTAGTGTATGGTATACTCCGTGTATATACCGTGTTGCCTGTCGATTAAAGCTTTATTGAATTAAATGTACAGACAGTGTAATGTGCACGGTGGTCTTTCTCCTTGCTCTAACGTCTGTGTCTTTTAGAGGGGAGGTAACATATCCATTACAGCTTGTGTACAATTGGACAACAAAGTAATCTTCATCTTCTTTTTCGTCATCTTCTTCATCATCTTCTAGGCCCAGGACAAGAGGAAAGCTCTGGAGGAGACGAAAGCCTACACCACCCAGTCCCTGGCCAGCGTGGCCTACCAGATCAATGCCTTAGCCAACAACGTGCTGCAGCTGCTGGACATCCAGGCCTCGCAGCTGCGCCGGATGGAGTCCTCCATCAACCATATCTCTCAGGTCAGGAGAGACAAACATACACAGGCTTAGACAGACACACACACACACACACACACACACACACACACACACACACACACACACACACACACACACACACACACACATACACACATACATACATACATACATACATACATACAGTACCAGTCAAAAAGTTTGGACACACCTATTCATTCCAGGGTTTTTCTTAATTTTTTACTATTTTCTACATTGTAGAATAATAGTGAAGACATCATACTATGAAATAACACATATGGAATCATGTAGTAACCAAAAAAGTGTTAAACAAATCTAAATATTTGCCTTGATGACAGCTTTGCACACTCTTGGCATTCTCTCAACCAGCTTCACCTGGAATGCTTTTCCAACAGTCTTGAGGGAGTTCCCACATATGCTGAGCACTTGTTGGCTGCTTTTCCTTCATTCTGCGGTCAAAGTCATCCCAAACCATCTCAATTGGGTTGAGGTCGTGTGATTGTGGAGGCCAGGTCATCTGATGCAGCACTCCATCACTCTCCTTCTTGGTCAAATAGACCTGGAGGTGTGTTGGGTCATTGTCCTGTTCATGGTATATTGCTGCAGAATGCTGTGGTAGACATGCTGGTTAAGTGTGTCTTGAATTCTAAATAAATCACAGACAGTGTCACCAGCAAAGTACCCCTGCATCATCACACCTCCTCCATGCTTCACGGTGGGAACGACACATGCGGAGATCAAAATAAAAAATCTCAAGTTTCAAGTCATCAGACCAAAATGACAGATTTTGACTGTCTTTTTGTCCGTTGTTTGTGTTTCTTGGCCCAAGCAAGTATCTTCTTCTTATTGGTGTCCTTTAGTGGTGGTTTCTTTGCAGCAATTCGACCATGAAGGCCTGATTCACACAGTCTCCTCTGAATAGTTGATGTTGAGATGTGTCTTGTTACTTGAACTCTGTGAAGCATTTATTTGAGCTGCAATTTCTGAGGCTGGTAACTCTAATGAACTTATCCTCTGCAGCAGTGGTAAATCTGGGTCTTCCTTTCCTGTGGCGGCCCTCTTGGGAGCCAGTTTCATCATCACGCTTGATGGTTTTTGCGACTGCACTTGTAGTTTTCTATTCAATGCCATTACAGTATCCATTGACTTAGGACTCAATTTGCAGTTCCTATGCCTTCCACTAGATGTCAACAGTCTTTATAATTGGTTTCAGGCTTGTATTCTTATAAATGAGGGAGTAAGACCAGTCTGAATGAGCTTTTTCATGCGCAATCCGGAGAGAGTGCATTTCTTGTTTACCTTTTATATTGACAACGTTATTGTCTGGTTGAAATATTATAGATAATTTAGGCTAAAAACAATCTGAATATTGAATATAAACATCATTTGACATGTTTCTATGAACTTTACGGATACAATTTGGATTTTTTTGTCTGCCTGTTTTTGGATATAAAGAGACTTTATCGAACAAAAGGAACATTTATTGAGTAAATGAATGTCTTCTGAGTGCCACCATATGATGATCATCAAAGGTAAGGGATTCATTTTATCTCTATTTCTGAGTTTTGTAACGCTTCTGCTTGGCTGGTTACTGTTTGTAATAATTTGTGAACTGGGCTATGTTCTCAAATAATCGTAAGGTATGCTTTCACCGTAAAACATTTTAAAAATCTGACACCGTGGTTGGATTCACAAGAAGTTCATCTTTAAACCTATGTAAAATATGTTTTGTTTTCTGAATTTTTATAAATGAGTATTTCTGTATTTGAATTTGGCGCTCTGCAATCTCACTGGATGTTGGCCAGATGGGACACTAGCGTCCCACATAACCTAGAGAGGTTAATTGAAAGACATTCCAGGTGACTACCTCATGAAGCTGGTTGAGAGAATGCCAAGAGTGTGCAAAGCTGTCATCAAGGCAAAGTGTGGCTACTTTGAAGAATCTCAAATATAAAATGTATTTTGACTTGTTTACACTTTTTTGGTTACTACATGATTCCATATGAGTTATTTCATAGTTTTGAAGTCTTCACTGTTATTCTACATTGTAGAAAATAGTAAAAATAAAGAAAAACCCTTGAATGAGTAGGTGTGTCCAAACTATTGACTGGTACTATAAAAACGTTTGTGGTCACTTAGAAATGTCCTTCTTTTTGAAAGAAAAGCTTAATTTTTGGTCCATTAATATAACATCAAATTGATCAGAAATACAGTGTAGACATTGTTAATGTTGTAAGTGACTATTGTAGCTGGAAATTGCAGATTTGTAATGGAATATCTACATAGACGTACGGAGGTCTATTATCATCAACCATCACTCCTGTGTTCCAATGGCACGTTGTGTTGGCTAATCCAAGTTGATCATTTTAAAAGGCTAATTGATCATTAGAAACCCCTTTTGCACAGCTGAAAACTGTTGTTCTGATTTAAAGAGGCAATAAAACTGGCCTTCTTTAGACTTATTGAGTATCTGGAGGATCAGCATTTGTGGGTTCGATTACAGGCCAGAAATGGCCAGAAACAAAGTACTTTCTTCTAAAACTTGTCAGTCTATTCATGTTCTGAGAAATGAAGTCTATTCCATGCGAGAAATTGCCAAGAAATCTCATGGTGGTAAAGTGGGAGATTTGTACAGGGTAAAAGGGACCATGAAGAAGGAAGGCTATCACTCCATTTTGCAACACCATGTCATACCCTGTGGACGGATGTTAATTGGAGCCAATTTCCTCCTACAACAGGACAATAACTCAAGGCACAGCTCCAAACTATGCAAGAATTATTTAGGGAAGAAGCAGTCAGCTGGTATTCTGTCTATAATGGAGTGGCCAGCACAGTCACTGGATCTCAACCCTATTGAGCTGTTGTGGGAGCAGCTTGACCATATGGTGATGGAAGTGCCCATCAAGCCAATCCAATCTGTGGGAGGTGCTTCAGGAAGCATGGGGGTGAAATCTCTTCAGATTACCTCAACAAATTGACAACTAGAATGCCAAAGGTCTGCAAGGCTGTAATTGCTGCAAATGGAGGATTCTTTTACAAAAGCAAAGTTTTAAGGACACAATTATTATTTCAATTAAAAATTCCTTATTTATAACCTTGTCAACGTCTTGACTATATTTCCTATTAATTTTGTAACTAATTTCATGTATGTTGTCATGGAAAACAAGGACATTTATTGACCCCAAACGTTTGAACGTTAGTATACAGTGGGGCAAAAAAGTATTTAGTCAGCCACCAATTGTGCAAGTTCTCCCACTTAAAAATATAAGAGAGGCCTGTAATTTTCATCATAGGTACACTTCAACTATGACAGACAAAATGAGAGAGAAAAAATCCAGAAAATCACATTGTAGGATTTTTAATGAATTTATTTGCAAATTATGGTGGGAAATAAGTATTTGGTCAATAACAAAAGTTTATCTCAATACTTTGTTTGCAATGACAGAGGTCAAACGTTCAACGGTCAAAAGTCTTCACAAGGTTTTCACACACTGTTGCTGGTATTTTGGCCCATTCCTCCATGCAGATCTCCTCTAGAGCAGTGACTTTTTTGCCCCACTGTACATACATACATACATACATACATACATACATACATACATACATACATACAGTGCATTCGGAAAGTATTCTGACCCCTTAACTTTTTCCCCATTTTGTTACGTTACAGCCTTATTCTAAAATTGATTACATTATTTTTTCCCCTCTCATCAATCTACACACAATACCCCATAATGACAAAGCAAAAATAGGTTTTTAGAAATTGTTGCAAATTTATATATAAAAAAAACTGAAATATCACATTTACATAAGTGTTCAGACCAAGTGTTAACTCTGGTGTGTGAAGACATACGCAATCAAGACTTCTTTGGTTGATTTAAAAAAATAAATCATTTTGAAAATGTGGAGTAGGTTTTTGTCAAATATAGAATAATCCCTTTTTAGATGTAATTTTGTATCCACATGTATTTGAAATACATTTTACATGATGTTAAATAGATTGAAATGTAATTTTATTTCCCCTTGTGGGTTGGGGAGGATCTGTGTTTCATCCACCTTAGTAATGGAACTGCATGTATAAGCACTGAGACGAGTCCTCTTTGTAGAGAAATTATAAATAGACCAATAAGCTAGCTTCTGTAGCTCTCTGGTCCTTGCGAGCTATTGCTTTTGTTTCGTATTGATGATATTCTGTATCACGGCTATATCGGATCACGGTTGAAGCGATGTAGCATCCACCTTTAGTGCAGGAGGTGAGATGAGTTGTCGATTCAGGTGTTTTTACGGTCTAGTTCGCACTAGAGCATGCTGATCAATGAGGCTTTCCAGGGATTGGGATTTCCAACCTTAGCTTTGAGGAGGTTTGGGTGGGAAACGCCATTGCACACTTGGTGAGAGATTAATTCCTATGAACAGCTTGTAGCAAAATTACCCCAGAGTCTTGACCAAGCGGACCAGTCTTGACCAAGCGGACCAGTCTTGACCAAGTGGACCAGTCTTGACCAAGCAGACCAGTCTTGACCAAGTGGACCAGTCTTGACCAAGTGGACCAGTCTTGACCAAGTGGACCAGTCTTGACCAAGTGGACCAGTCTTGACCAAGTGGACCAGTCTTGACCAAGCGGACCAGTCTTGACCAAGCAGACCAGTCTTGACCAAGCGGACCAGTCTTGACCAAGTGGACCAGTCTTGACCAAGCGGACCAGTCTTGACCAAGCGGACCAGTCTTGACCAAGCGGACCAGTCTTGACCAAGTGGACCAGTCTTGACCAAGCGGACCAGTCTTGACCAAGCAGACCAGTCTTGACCAAGCAGACCAGTCTTGACCAAGCGGACCAGTCTTGACCAAGTGGACCAGTCTTGACCAAGTGGACCAGTCTTGACCAAGCGGACCAGTCTTGACCAAGTGGACCAGTCTTGACCAAGCAGACCAGTCTTGACCAAGTGGACCAGTCTTGACCAAGTGGACCAGTCTTGACCAAGCGGACCAGTCTTGACCAAGCGGACCAGTCTTGACCAAGTGGACCAGTCTTGACCAAGTGGACCAGTCTTGACCAAGCGGACCAGTCTTGACCAAGTGGACCAGTCTTGACCAAGTGGACCAGTCTTTACCAAGTGGACCAGTCTTGACCAAGTGGACCAGTCTTGACCAAGTGGACCAGTCTTGACCAAGCGGACCAGTCTTGACCAAGTGGACCAGTCTTGACCAAGCGGACCAGTCTTGAGCAAGTGGACCAGTCTTGACCAAGTAAAGTGGCTTAGGGCAGCGTTGCCCATCTCTCAAATGTCGCTCCAGTGATCCATTAACTCTGCCGGGTTTCTCTTAGGAAATGCCATTTATGGGGCCTGTCCTCTCCTGTTGAACATGAGATGACTTGTCACAGCTTCCTCATTATTGAACTTGGTTTTACTCATTAAGTTAATATCTAACTACTGGTAACTGAATGATCTCATGTACAATGACAATTTAGTATTAGTTAGATACCGCAGTCTATGCTATCTAACTAATACCGAATTGTCATTGTACGTTCTTTTCAATAGTAACCATTGGACAAGGCTTTCAGTTAGGCCGCCTGCTGGAACAACAATGCATAATCATGAATGAGAATGTTTAAATCAAAATGAGCAATTATTATTATCTCTTAAAAATAAACCTTTTTCTCTGGGAGAAAGAAGTCTCATGAAAAAATAGCCAATGCTGTTGTACACATAGAGATCCTATTAAATTACTCTATTCTACATTTTATTAATTCATGTATTAAATTTACCGTATTCTAATTCCTAATTCTATGGTTGTACATCTCAAAGACATTCCAATTTTCACACGCTATTGTTGGGTGAAGAAAATGTATTTTCTCTTGTTGGGAACATTTTCTGTCAGAATTACGTGAGACATAAAGAGAGGAGTTACGGCGTCAACCACTGATGAAGGTTTTAACACGAGGAATGTAGGCAAGACAGACCATAATAAAAAGGTCCTGCTAACAACTTCTGTTGTTTTGTCTGAGCAAGTTTCCCCGGAAACCAGAGTACTTTGTGTAACCACGGACAACCAGCCCTCTAATGAGGCTTACTTAGCACAACATATTGACAACCAGGCTGCGTTCAAAATGAAGAAAACATTGCAAAACTTGGAACCAACTAAATGCACCTCAGATCTCAAAAAGAGGGTCTAACTAATGCTGTGAAATCTAGTTGCAGCCCAGTTCGATTTAGGTACAACTCTGCTGTTTGTGCATAAAGAATGTACAATACCCTTACAACAAAAAGATTGCGGTTTTGAAACTGCAGTAATAACTGCAGTCGACTGGTATTTTGGATGCAGCAATTGTAAAAAGAAAGGTGCTATTTTGGATGCAGTTATACTGCCGTTATACTGTACTATACTGTGGTTATACTGCATTATACTGCGGTTATACTGCAGTTATACTGCCGTTATACTGTACTATACTGTGGTTATACTGCATTATACTGCGGTTATACTGCAGTTATACTGCACTATACTGCCGTTATACTGTACTATACTGTGGTTATACTGCATTATACTGCAGTTATACTGTGGTTATACTGTACTATACTGTGGTTATACTGCATTATACTGCAGTTATACTGTGGTTATACTGTACTATACTGTGGTTATACTGCATTATACTGCAGTTATACTGTGGTTATACTGTACTATACTGTGGTTATACTGCATTATACTGCAGTTATACTGTGGTTATACTGCGGTTATACTGCACTATACTGCCGTTATACTGTACTATACTGTGGTTATACTGCATTATACTGCATTATACTGCGGTTATACTGTACTATACTGTGGTTATACTGCATTATACTGCGGTTATACTGTACTATACTGTGGTTATACTGCATTATACTGCGGTTATACTGTACTATACTGTGGTTATACTGTACTATACTGTGGTTATACTGCATTATACTGCGGTTATACTGCAGTTATACTGCACTATACTGCCGTTATACTGTACTATACTGTGGTTATACTGCATTATACTGCGGTTATACTGCAGTTATACTGCACTATACTGCCGTTATACTGTACTATACTGTGGTTATACTGCATTATACTGCACTATACTGCCGTTATACTGTACTATACTGTGGTTATACTGCACTATACTGCTGTTATACTGTACTATACTGTGGTTATACTGCATTATACTGCGGTTATACGGCACTATACTGCAGTTATACTGTGGTTATACTGCACTATACTGCGGTTATACTGCATTATACTGCGGTTATACTGCACTATACTGCCGTTATACTGTACTATACTGTGGTTATACTGCATTATACTGCGGTTATACTGTACTATACTGGGGTTATACTGCATTATACTGCAGTTATACTGCACTATACTGCTGTTATACTGTACTATACTGTGGTTATACTGCGGTTATACTGCATTATATTGCAGTTATACTGTGGTTATATTGCGGTTATACTGCATTATACTGTGGTTATACTGCATTATACTGCGGTTATACTGCACTATACTGCTGTTATACTGTACTATACTGCAGTTATACTGTACTATACTGCGGTTATACTGTACTACACTATACTATACTGCACCATACTGCTGTTATACTGCACTACACTACTATACTGCAGTTATACTGCTGTTATACTGTACTATACTGCACTATACTGCATTAATACTGTACTATACTGCGGTTATACTGCACTATACTGTGCTATACTGCCATTATACTGTACTATACTGTAGTTATACTGCGATCTAACAGCAATCTATTTTCATAAGCAAGATCATCTATATCAAGACGCTGACAATATTTAGTTTGAATTGGTGGCCCCAAACCAAAGACTAAACACAGACTTTTAATTACATGCCTCCACCCAAAAGCACCAGTCACTGGTCTTAATCACATCACTAATGCCTAATGCCCCCCCCCCCCCCCCCTCCACCTTACTCTGACCAAGGTTTCCGTTCACACATCTATCCTTCATTCACCCCCCCATTTACTTTGACTCATAGATTGTCAACAGTCCCCTGATGAACTCATTCATAATTTCCATGACTGACTGATTCCTCCATCTCTATGACGACCCACTAGTCTTGTTGTCATCGCCTTTTCTGTGTAGAAGGATTAGGCTGCGTTCGCCGTTGGAACAGTCATTGGAAGTGATTTGGCCAAATCCTCTCCAGGGCTCCAGTCTTCAGTGTTTCCCCCGGTGCCACTGGGTTTGGGTCGAGATGATTGGGTCGAGATCCAATAACCAAATAGAAACATAGAAACATGTGTAATCATCTAATAAATTAATTCACAGTACTTCTTAAGAAGTGTAATAGAGTACTGACGTGGTACTCATTAAATACATTGTTACATCTAACACGTCCAAGCAGGAATGATTCCAGATATTTTGATATGCAACCTAATCCAGTGTTTGTCATGAATTTTGGGTTGATAATTCAACTAATTAGAGAGAGAGAGAGAGAGAGAGAGAGAGAGAGAGAGAGAGAGAGAGAGAGAGAGAGAGAGAGAGAGAGAGAGAGAGAGAGAGAGAGAGAGAGAGAGAGAGAGAGAGAGAGAGAGAGAGAGAGAGAGAGATGCACTTCCTAAACTCCTGCCAAATGTATGACCATATTAGAGACACATATTTCCCTCAGATTACTCAGATCCACAAATAATTTGAAAACAAATCCAATTTTGATGAACTCCCATATCTACCGAGTGAAATACCACAGTGTGCCATCACAGAAGCAATACTTGTGACCTTTTGCCACAAGAAAAGGGCGATCAGTGAAGAACAAACACCCATATTTATGTTGATTTATTTTCCCTTTTGTACTTTAACTATTTGCACATAATATGACATTTGAAATGTCTTTATTATTTTGGAGTGTAATGTTTACTGTTAATTTTAGGAGTTTATTTAACTTTTGTTTACTATCTATTTCACTTGCTTTGGCAATGTAACATATGTTCTGTGATGTGCTGGCTGGTTGTTCTCGGAGCGTAGCTGCCGTCTGTTCCTGGGAGATAACGGCATTTTAAATACCAGCCATATGTTTATCAGAGTGAAGAGATTACACCAGAACTGTTGCTAGAGAGAGAGAGTTGTACCCTCAAAAGTTAAATTGCATTATCTGTGTCTAGACACTCTCAAAGCCGCCTGTACACAAACTTCTGGTTGAATGTGTTTTCAACAGACAAGCGTGGACTGACCTGATATTAAACCCAGATCACCTGATATCGAACCCAGATTGCCGTGTGTTAACCCTCTGAGCTAAAGCCCAATTAGCCCCGGCAGCAAACGTCAATGTTAAGGTTACTCATCGCACGAGCTCACAGAACCACCTCTGTTACAGTAGCTTTTCATCAGTGGTCAAAATGATTTAGCAGCTCTTCTCTAATGACGGTGCTGTTTGTGGGATACAACCAAATGAAGATCCAATCTACAGAGAATATAGAACACCCCTTTAACGACCAACTGAACAATAACAGTAGAACTAACACACTTCTAACCACAAAGCTAAACCTTTCAGTATCTCTTTCTTTCTTTTTTTCTTCCTCTCTTTCCTGTCCTCTCATTCTCATCTTCTGTCAACATTTTCTATCCGTTGGTCTCTTCTGCCAACCTCTTTCTGTAGGAACTTTTAGTTTGTGAGCCCACGCTCTGATTCCGACAGGAAATGGGCCTGTTTCCAGCTATATCTGGGCGTGACCATTTGGTTTCCTCCGGAAAGAAGTTACGACCATGTTTGCTATTTTTATCACACAGCACAAATGTGTAGTATCGAACACAGAGACGTTTGTGTGGCAGCAACTCAGGGACTTCTTTATAAGGTCATCCAGAGTCAAATGAACTCCCTGTCTATTAAAGATCTCTTTATCTCACACTTGTTCTCCATCTCTATCCCCTACAGCAATGGGAAGCACTAAAGAGTACTTAACCCAGTTGGATGAATAGTGAATGAAGTGTGACCTCATTGCCCAGGGTCACGCACACACACAGACACACACACACACACACACACACACACACACACACACACACACACACACACACACGTTTGCCTGCCAACAGTACTTCGCACCTCTGAACAGAGTGTCGTCAGTCAATCTGTTTTGCGTTCACACAGCAAAGAACTTGGAAGTCCTCAGCCACTCAGTCTTGTTAAAATACTCCAAACCAGAAGGTGACAGTAGCGTTGTTTGGCAATGCATATCCGTGCGTATTGCTTATGGTCAAGATTCCAAGCTATCTGACTTGCCTAGTTAAATAAAGGTTAAATGAAATAATTACAAAAATCTGCGCTAATGTTGCTATTTCGTCGAAAGGCCTTGTTGATACTAGCCAGATGGCCAAAGCTAGATAACTACCTAGCAAGATGACAAAGAAACAGTTTAATTCACTCTCCACAATCCCATACTGCCAGTGCCAGCCCATAGCCAAATGTTTAGCTAGCTAGCTAACGTTAGCATATTCGCTAGCTAGCTAACATCAACATAGCTAAGGACACTGCACTAACTCGGCAGTTAACACAGGCAGCTGTTTCATGAAAACTAGCTAATCCATTGTGATTGAATTATAATACAGTGGTTAGCTAGCTTGGAGGAAGTATTTAGTGTTGTGTGCACTCTGAGAACTTTGCTAACTACCATCCCATAGCCTGTGGATGTACGGACAAAATGCCCAAATCTTTTTCAATTTTTTGTTGTTGTTGTTGGCTCCCCCACGTAAGGGTTTGCATGCAGTATGAAAGAAGTTAAGGGTAGTTTCACTAGCCAATGCTAACGAGCATTAGCGCAATGACTGGAAGTCTGCAGGTACTGTAGCAATGCTAGTTAGCATTGGCTCGTGAAACTACCGCTAACTTCCTTCATACTTGCACGCAGATAAATTCCAGAATCTCACAGTATCCCTTTAATACTGGGCTGGAACAAAAATCTGCTCACTGTCGGTCCCCAGATCCAGGATTGTATAATACTGGAAGGAAGCTGTATATTTAAACTTCTAAGGGATGAATAATGCTGTTATGTCCTCGGTGACTAAATATCAAATACTAGCATTCTAGTCCATCAGTATAAAACGTTTAAAAGCTTACGTAATGCTGCCATAAACATGAATTAATGAAGGTATTAAACAGGCATAGCAAAATGTAATGATGTGAGACTGTAGTAAACATCTATGACAAACACACCAGACAGCGTAAAGTCACAGCACTCCTTCCTCTTCCTGGTTTCTAATCCTCTCCTTCTCTCTGCCTCTCTCTCTGTCTCTTTCTCTCTCTCTCGCTCTCTCTCTATGTCTTTCTCTCTCCATCCCTCCATCCAGACGGTGGACATACACAAGGAGAAGGTGGCGAGGCGAGAGATTGGCATCCTGACCACCAATAAGAACACGTCGCGCACGCACAAGATCATTGCCCCCGGCAACATTGAGCGGCCGGTCCGGTACATCAGGAAGCCCATCGACTACACACTGCTGGACGACGTGGGCCACGGTGTCAAAGTAAGAGTCTTCTGTATTTTAAAGTAGAAGCCACGGTGTCAAAGTAAGAGTCTCCTGTATTTTAAAGTAGAAGCCACGGTGTCGAAGTAAGAGTCTCCTGTATTTTAAAGTAGAAGCCACGGTGTCGAAGTAAGTCTCCTGTATTTTAAAGTAGAAGCCACGGTGTCGAAGTAAGTCTCCTGTATTTTAAAGTAGAAGCCACGGTGTCTTAAGTAACTCTCCTGTATTTTAAAGTAGAAGCCACGGTGTCGAAGTAAGTCTCCTGTATTTTAAAGTAGAAGCCACGGTGTCGAAGTAAGTCTCCTGTATTTTAAAGTAGAAGCCACGGTGTCTTAAGTAACTCTCCTGTATTTTAAAGTAGAAGCCACGGTGTCGAAGTAAGTCTCCTGTATTTTAAAGTAGAAGCCACGGTGTCGAAGTAAGTCTCCTGTATTTTAAAGTAGAAGCCACGGTGTCTTAAGTAAGTCTCCTGTATTTTAAAGTAGAAGCCACGGTGTCGAAGTAAGTCTCCTGTATTTTAAAGTAGAAGCCACGGTGTCTTAAGTAAGTCTCCTGTATTTTAAAGTAGAAGCCACGGTGTCGAAGTAAGTCTCCTGTATTTTAAAGTAGAAGCCACGGTGTCGAAGTAAGTCTCCTGTATTTTAAAGTAGAAGCCACGGTGTCTAAGTAACTCTCCTGTATTTTAAAGTAGAAGCCACGGTGTCGAAGTAAGTCTCCTGTATTTTAAAGTAGAAGCCACGGTGTCTTAAGTAACTCTCCTGTATTTTAAAGTAGAAGCCACGGTGTCTTAAGTAAGTCTCCTGTATTTTAAAGTAGAAGCCACGGTGTCGAAGTAAGTCTCCTGTATTTTAAAGTAGAAGCCACGGTGTCGAAGTAAGTCTCCTGTATTTTAAAGTAGAAGCCACGGTGTCTTAAGTAACTCTCCTGTATTTTAAAGTAGAAGCCACGGTGTCTTAAGTAAGTCTCCTGTATTTTAAAGTAGAAGCCACGGTGTCTTAAGTAACTCTCCTGTATTTTAAAGTAGAAGCCACGGTGTCAAAGTAACTCTCCTGTATTTTAAAGTAGAAGCCACGGTGTCAAAGTAACTCTCCTGTATTTTAAAGTAGAAGCCACGGTGTCTTAAGTAACTCTCCTGTATTTTAAAGTAGAAGCCACGGTGTCTTAAGTAACTCTCCTGTATTTTAAAGTAGAAGCCACGGTGTCTTAAGTAAGTCTCCTGTATTTTAAAGTAGAAGCCACGGTGTCTTAAGTAACTCTCCTGTATTTTAAAGTAGAAGCCACGGTGTCTTAAGTAACTCTCCTGTATTTTAAAGTAGAAGCCACGGTGTCTTAAGTAAGTCTCCTGTATTTTAAAGTAGAAGCCACGGTGTCGAAGTAAGTCTCCTGTATTTTAAAGTAGAAGCCACGGTGTCGAAGTAAGTCTCCTGTATTTTAAAGTAGAAGCCACGGTGTCTTAAGTAACTCTCCTGTATTTTAAAGTAGAAGCCACGGTGTCTTAAGTAAGTCTCCTGTATTTTAAAGTAGAAGCCACGGTGTCTTAAGTAACTCTCCTGTATTTTAAAGTAGAAGCCACGGTGTCAAAGTAACTCTCCTGTATTTTAAAGTAGAAGCCACGGTGTCAAAGTAACTCTCCTGTATTTTAAAGTAGAAGCCACGGTGTCTTAAGTAACTCTCCTGTATTTTAAAGTAGAAGCCACGGTGTCTTAAGTAACTCTCCTGTATTTTAAAGTAGAAGCCACGGTGTCTTAAGTAAGTCTCCTGTATTTTAAAGTAGAAGCCACGGTGTCTTAAGTAACTCTCCTGTATTTTAAAGTAGAAGCCACGGTGTCTTAAGTAACTCTCCTGTATTTTAAAGTAGAAGCCACGGTGTCTTAAGTAACTCTCCTGTATTTTAAAGAAGACAGACACCATAGTGTCTAAGTAAAAGTCTCCAGTATTTTAAAGAAGAGACACCATAGTGTCTAAGTAAAAGTCTCCAGTATTTTAAAGAAGAGACACCATAGTGTCTAAGTAAAAGTCTCCAGTATTTTAAAGAAGACAGACACCATAGTGTCTAAGTAAAAGTCTCCAGTATTTTAAAGAAGAGACACCATAGTGTCTAAGTAAAAGTCTCCAGTATTTTAAAGAAGACAGACACCATAGTGTCTAAGTAAAAGTCTCCAGCATTTTAAAGAAGAGAGACATCATAGTGTCTAAGTAAAAGTCTCCAGTATTTTAAAGAAGACAGACACCATAGTGTCTAAGTAAAAGTCTCCAGTATTTTAAAGAAGACACCATAGTGTCAAAGTTAGAGTCTTCTGTATTTTAAAGAAGTAAGAGTCTTCTGTATTTTAAAGAAGACACCACAGTGTCAAAGTAAGAGTCCCCCACTCCCCCTTAAAGTAAAAGCAACAGACTGGAGTCATGACATCATCAGCCCTAGTGTACGGAAGGTAGCCTAGCGGTTAGAGCGGTGGGCCAGTAACCAATAGGTTGCTAGTTTGAATCCCAGAGCTCACGAGTTAAAACATTAACCCTTATTGCTCCAGGATCACCATCAATAATGCTGCTTCCCTGGCTGTGACCCGACTCTGAGTGGGACATGCAAAAAAAAACTTCCATTTCACACTACTCACTTGTACAGGTTACAGACAGGAGCAATAAAAGCTATTTGATCTACTGTCTGTCATACTGCAGTATCTGTGCTGGTTTCTGTTTCACGACAGGCTTCACATCCTTCATTGCAATTAATCCACTGGGGTCACAGTTGTCCTTCCCTCCGACGTGTAGTAGTATTTCCCTCAGAGGAAATCATTAGCACAGGATTCATACGTGGAACCGTCATGTAAGTGGACTGTCTGGTCATGTTATTACAATTTCATTACTTCCATTTCATTAATTCAATCAAGCTAATCAATAAACTGCTCTTTTAGTAAGGGAGTTAGTGTGTGTGTGTGTGTGTGTGTGTGTGTGTGAGAGAGACATTCGTATGTGTACAAGTAGACCAGTGTGTGTGAGAGAGAGAGAGACAGACAGCTTGATCTGGGCCAAGTGCTGACGCCATCATATCCCACATGAATTGTGGGAAAATAATCTTTCAGCTCTGTTCTGGCTCAGTCTTCATCTTTGATTCTCTCTCCCTTGGATATCTCACTGATCACTGAAAAATACATTTAAAACACACCATCTCTCACTAATCACTGAAATATACATTTAAAACACACCATCTCTCACTGATCACTGAAAAATACATTTAAAACACACCATCTCTCACACATTTGATATGTTATTTCTGACATATTATGTTGTACAGAAGCAAGCTGAACTGTGGTAGGAGCTCATGCTGCCATTATTACAGGTTGTCTGACACCCTCTCTTCCCTCACCATCCCTCTGTTTTAATCTCTTTATCCCCATCACTCTCTCTTTACCTCTTCCCCATCCCAATTTATCTCTCTCTGTCTCTCTCTGTCTCTCTCTCTCTCTGTCTCTGTCTGTCTGTCTGTCTGTCTGTCTGTCTGTCTGTCTGTCTGTCTGTCTCTCTCTCTCTCTCTCTCTCTGTCTCTCTCTCTCTCTCTGTCTCTCTCTCTCTCTGTCTCTCTCTGTCTCTCTCTCTCTCTGTCTCTGTCTGTCTGTCTGTCTGTCTGTCTGTCTGTCTCTCTCTCTGTCTCTCTCTCTCTCTCTGTCTCTCTCTCTCTCTGTCTCTCTCTCTCTCTGTCTCTGTCTGTCTGTCTGTCTCTCTCTCTCTCTCTGTCTCTCTCTCTCTCTCTGTCTCTCTCTCTCTCTGTCTCTCTCTGTCTCTCTCTCTCTCTGTCTCTGTCTGTCTGTCTGTCTGTCTGTCTGTCTGTCTGTCTCTCTCTCTCTCTCTCTGTCTCTCTCTTTCTCTCTTTGTCTCTCTGTCTGTCTGTCTCTCTCTCTCTCTCTGTCTCTCTCTCTCTCTCTGTCTCTCTCTTTCTCTCTGTCTCTCTGTCTCTGTCTGTCTGTCAGTCTTTCTCTCTCTCTCTGTCTCTCTCTTTCTCTCTCTGTCTCTCTGTCTGTCTATCTCTCTCTCTCTGTCTCTCTTTCTGTCTGTCTCTCTCTTTCTCTCTCTGTCTGTCTGTCTCTCTCTTTCTCTCTCTGTCTGTCTGTCTCTCTCTTTCTGTCTGTCTGTCTGTCTGTCTGTCTGTCTGTCTGTCTGTCTGTCTGTCTGTCTGTCTGTCATTGATATTCATAGTCTCCATGGTGTGTTATGCATGAAGGAATGTCTCTATTACTCCGGCTGTGACTCTGTGATAATGAGTTGTAGATGTTCTTCTAACATCTGTTGCTCTACATTCTAAAGAGACCGTAGTCACACATTTGGCTTAGTCTCATGATACACATGCATTGAGCTTTTGTAGCAAAACAAATGAGTGTGTGTGTGTGTGTGAACAGCTCATCCCCACATCTTATTTCCCCCATGTTGAGGCAGGAGGAGTCCTCGGGGCTTGCCCGGGACCTTGAATAACCAATCACTCCCCTCTCCTCCCCAGTTATTGTGGCTCCCCCCCACCAGTCATTGCTGACAGACCGTTGCCCCTAGTGGCAGATACTTCCCTCTGACAGCCGAGCGAGCTTCGCAACGTTTAGACTCGTCGACTGTCACCAGTTACTGTAAACCCAAGTCACGTATTAGACCTCACTCACTCACTCACTGACTGACAACAACAGCTAGATTCCAGTAGAATCTAAATCAGGCATTTGACAGACAGAACTGTGAACTGCACTGTGCAGTTCTCTCTCTGTCTCTTCTGTTAACCAATGATTACACCCTGTTACTGCTGTAGTTCTTACTGTCTCTTCTGTTAACCAATGATTACACCTGTTACTGCTGTAGTTCTTACTGTCTCTTCTGTTAACCAATGATTACACCCTGTTACTGCTGTAGTTCTCTCTCTGTCTCTTCTGTTAACCAATGATTACACCCTGTTACTGCTGTAGTTCTCTCTCTGTCTCTTCTGTTAACCAATGATTACACCCTGTTACTGCTGTAGTTCTTACTGTCTCTTCTGTTAACCAATGATTACACCCTGTTACTGCTGCAGTTCTCTCTCTGTCTCTTCTGTTAACCAATGATTACACCCTGTTACTGCTGTAGTTCTTACTGTCTCTTCTGTTAACCAATGATTACACCCTGTTACTGCTGTAGTTCTCTCTCTGTCTCTTCTGTTAACCAATGATTACACCTGTTACTACTGTAGTTCTCTCTCTGTCTCTTCTGTTAACCAATTATTACACATGTTACTGCTGTAGTTCTCTCTGTCTCTTCCGTTAACCAATGACTACACCTGTTACTACTGTAGTTCTCTCTCTGTCTCTTCTGTTAACAAATTATTACACCTGTTACTGCTGTAGTTCTTACTGTCTCTTCTGTTAACCAATGATTACACCCCGTTACTGCTGTAGTTCTTACTGTCTCTTCTGTTAACCAATGATTACACCCTGTTACTGCTGTAGTTCTTACTGTCTCTTCTGTTAACCAATGATTACACCCTGTTACTGCTGTAGTTCTCTCTCTGTCTCTTCTGTTAACCAATGATTACACCCTGTTACTGCTGTAGTTCTCTCTCTGTCTCTTCTGTTAACCAATGATTACACCTGTTACTACTGTAGTTCTCTCTCTGTCTCTTCTGTTAACCAGTTATTACACATGTTACTGCTGTAGTTCTCTCTGTCTCTTCCGTTAACCAATGATTACACCTGTTACTACTGTAGTTCTCTCTCTGTCTCTTCTGTTAACAAATTATTACACCTGTTACTGCTGTAGTTCTTACTGTCTCTTCTGTTAACCAATGATTACACCCTGTTACTGCTGTAGTTCTTACTGTCTCTTCTGTTAACCAATGATTACACCCTGTTACTGCTGTAGTTCTCTCTCTATCTCTTCTGTTAACCAATGATTACACCCTGTTACTGCTGTAGTTCTTACTGTCTCTTCTGTTAACCAATGATTACACCCTGTTACTGCTGTAGTTCTCTCTCTGTCTCTTCTGTTAACCAATGATTACACCCTGTTACTGCTGTAGTTCTTACTGTCTCTTCTGTTAACCAATGATTACACCCTGTTACTACTGTAGTTCTCTCTCTGTCTCTTCTGTTAACCAATGATTACACCCTGTTACTGCTGTAGTTCTCTCTCTGTCTCTTCTGTTAACCAATGATTACACCCCGTTACTGCTGTAGTTCTCTCTCTGTCTCTTCTGTTAACCAATGATTACACATGTTACTGCTGTAGTTCTTACTGTCTCTTCTGTTAACCAATGATTACACCCTGTTACTGCTGTAGTTCTTACTGTCTCTTCTGTTAACCAATGATTACACCTGTTACTGCTGTAGTTCTTACTGTCTCTTCTGTTAACCAATGATTACACCCTGTTACTGCTGTAGTTCTCTCTCTGTCTCTTCTGTTAACCAATGATTACACCCTGTTACTGCTGTAGTTCTTACTGTCTCTTCTGTTAACCAATGATTACACCCTGTTACTGCTGTAGTTCTTACTGTCTCTTCTGTTAACCAATGATTACACCCTGTTACTGCTGTAGTTCTTACTGTCTCTTCTGTTAACCAATGATTACACCTGTTACTGCTGTAGTTCTTACTGTCTCTTCTGTTAACCAATGATTACACCCCGTTACTGCTGTAGTTCTTACTGTCTCTTCTGTTAACCAATGATTACACCCTGTTACTGCTGTAGTTCTTACTGTCTCTTCTGTTAACCAATGATTACACCCCGTTACTGCTGTAGTTCTTACTGTCTCTTCTGTTAACCAATGATTACACCTGTTACTGCTATAGTTCTTACTGTCTCTTCTGTTAACCAATGATTACACCCTGTTACTGCTGTAGTTCTTACTGTCTCTTCTGTTAACCAATGATTACACCCTGTTACTGCTGTAGTTCTTACTGTCTCTTCTGTTAACCAATGATTACACCCTGTTACTGCTGTAGTTCTTACTGTCTCTTCTGTTAACCAATGATTACACCTGTTACTACTGTAGTTCTTACTGTCTCTTCTGTTAACCAATGATTACACCCTGTTACTGCTGTAGTTCTCTCTCTGTCTCTTCTGTTAACCAATGATTACACCTGTTACTACTGTAGTTCTCTCTCTGTCTCTTCTGTTAACCAGTTATTACACATGTTACTGCTGTAGTTCTTACTGTCTCTTCTGTTAACCAATGATTACACCTGTTACTACTGTAGTTCTTACTGTCTCTTCTGTTAACCAATGATTACACCTGTTACTACTGTAGTTCTTACTGTCTCTTCTGTTAACCAATGATTACACCTGTTACTACTGTAGTTCTCTCTCTGTCTCTTCTGTTAACCAATGATTACACCCTGTTACTGCTGTAGTTCTCTCTGTCTCTTCTGTTAACCAATGATTACACCCTGTTACTGCTGTAGTTCTCTCTCTGTCTCTTCTGTTAACCAATGATTACACCCTGTTACTGCTGTAGTTCTCTCTGTCTCTTCTGTTAACCAATGATTACACCCTGTTACTGCTGTAGTTCTTATTGTTTCTTCTGTTAACCAATGATTACACCCTGTTACTGCTGTAGTTCTTACTGTCTCTTCTGTTAACCAATGAGCATGTTGTTGTTTTTGTCTCTCATCTCTTTTTACTGCCTGCACTCAGTGGCTTAAAGCCAAGGTAAGAGTTGTTTCTCTCCCTACCCATGATGCTTTGGGCCCATTACTCCAGATCACCATTGTTTCGTGACATCAGTATCATTATATTCATCATTCTAAAAGCCTTTTTTTTTTGCCATGATGTTGTCCAAATATAAGGTCCCTGTGATGTCTCCCAATGATCTATCTAATTATCAATCCAACAATACACAGACCTTGTTATTGACCATCCGTCCACCGCCACAACACTCTAAAACACTAAGCAAAATGTTTCCGCATAAGCTCCACCATATGGTATATGGGCTACTTCCACTAATTCATCTTTTAGTAATGGGTTGAACATCAGTAGGCCACCTAGGACTGAGTCTCGCATGTTTTTGTTTTTTCATAGCAACAAGGCAACAACCAACCAACGAGGGGAGGAGGAGGAGGAGGAGGGACATTATCCAGGACCAATCCGCCCACACAGAAACCCCCGAGCCCGCCCATGGCTGGTCGTGGAACTCTTGGGTAGGTTGTCCAGAAATGAAAGTGTGTGTACGTACATACGTGCATGCGTGTGTGCGTGTGTGTGTGTGTTTGTGTGTGTGTGTGAGCTTGTGTAGTTGACTTGCACTTAGTATTCTCCGTGTGTGTGTGTGTGTGTGTGTGTGTGTGTGTGTCCTCTCCAGGCGAAACACCTCCTATAAGACCCTGGAGCCAGTCAAGCCGCCAACAGTCCCCAACGACTACATGACCAGCCCTGCCCGACTAGGCAGTCAGCACAGCCCTGCACGCACAGCCTCCCTCAACCAGAGACCCAGAACACACAGGTTACTTGCACACACACACACAAGTACACATACACACTCATTCACTCACAGACACACATAGACACACACATACACACACACACACTCATTCACTCACAGACAGACAGACAGACAGACAGGTGTGTGTTAGTGTGTTTGTTTTACCCAGCTGGGAAACTTCCACTGGTCACAGCTGTCTGAACAGCACAGCAAAGGTCGCATTTCATATTACAGGAAACAAACAACACTTCCTTGACCTGTTTTATTGACCTATTTTTGTCATTAATAATCAAAGCAGATGTATGTCGAGGAGCTTGTGATCACTGAAAAATAAATTTAAAACACACCATCTCTCACACATTTGATATGTTATTTCTGACATATTATGTTGTACAGAAGCAAGCTGAACTGTGGTAGGATCTCATGCTGCCATTATTACAGGTTGTCTGACACCCTCTCTTCCCTCACCATCCCTCTGTTTTAATCTCTTTATCCCCATCACTCTCTCTTTTACCTCTTCCCCATCCCAATTTCTCTCTCTTGCTCTCTCTCTCTCTCTCTCTCTGTCTCGCTCTCTGTCTCACTCTCTGTCTCTCTCTCTCGCTCACTGTCTCGCTCTCTGTAGTGGCAGCAGTGGGGGTAGCGGGGGGCGAGAGAACAGCGGTGGCAGCAGCATTAGTGTTCCTCTGGCCGTGCCCACGCCCTCCCCTCCCAGCCTGGGACCAGGTGAGCCAAGCAATACATATCCTTCAGTTTAGCTTAGCATTTAGCCTTCCATTCTGTTATTGTAGCTTCTATGTTAGCTTAGCATTTAGCCTTCCATTCTGTTATTGTAGCTTCTCTGTTAGCTTAGCATTTAGCCTTTCTCTCGGTCTAGCATCTCTGGTCGCCTAGTTTAGGATTTAGACTTCCATTTTGTTACCTTAGCTTCTCTGTTAGCTTAGAATTTAACCTTCCATTCTGTTATTGTAGCTTCTCTTCTCTGTTAGCTTAGCATTTAACCTTCCATTCTGTTATTGTAGCTTCTATGTTAGCTTAGCATTTAGCTGTCCGTCCTGTATTGCGTCTCCTACTTCTATCAGGTCTGCTTCTGGTTTGTCTTGAACTAAGCCATTTGTTTGTTTATTGTATCAGCTTGTCAAAATATGCAACCGAAAGGTTGCTGGTTCGAATCCCTGAGCCGACTAGGTGAACAATCTGTCGAGGTTCCCTTGAACAAGGCACTTAACTCTAGTGGTTTTTCTTAGCAGCCTATTTGTTCTGTCAGTGTGGAATCTCTTTGGACAGTTTGTTTTAGCCTCGTATGATGCATCAGCTGTCCATCTGGATCCTGATGGAGATGAATATTTTAATTAGATTTTGGCAGCACATTATATCTTTCCATAGAAGTCTTTTTTTCTGGCTGGTTTGGTTGTTGTACTCGGGCATTCTAGTCACAGCCGAGTCTCTTCCATCCACATATAAACAAATGACCTGAGGTTGACTTCAGTGAATTTGAAAGCCAAATACTTCTCTACCTCTCTCGTTCCCTAGTTCGCTCACTCTCCTTCCCCTACCTTCTTTCTCCCTATAACTCTCCCCTTTCCCCACCCCAACAACCACAGCAGCGGCCCACCAAGGCCCAGGCCTGGGTCCCATCCCAATGGCCCAGTTTGGCACCATCTCACGACAGGTCTCCCGCCACAACTCAGCCACTTCCTCAGCCTCCATGGTGTCGGCCACGGGTACCTACCGCCGGGCGCCCTCCGGCAGCTCCCATTTTTCCATGTCCCAGCAGCCCCACCTCAACGGGGGCCCTGCCTACCCCCAGAACTCAGGTAAGACCATGGAAAGGAGTTTTATGGTTGAAGGAATGTTGAGTCTGACCAAAGAACAACGTCAATAGGCCGCCCGGTCACTGTGTGTCCTGGATAGAGGTAGCTCACTTTCACTTCAGCTAAAAGAGGAGGACATTCAGGGCAGTGGAAGAAAGAAATACACACGCCCACATTAGCTGACAGACTCGAGGAGATTTAAGACGAACGTCACAGACATCAAACCAAGGCTGTCAGTATCTCTGTCAGCACACACACAACATTGACCCATAAGAGGTGGACAAGTTTGAGTGACTGGTCTATGTGTCTGAAGGCATCTCGATGTTTCAGGGCTCCACATCAACGCCTGTCTGCTTACCCGGGGAAAGTCAAATACATTGTTGGACAAGCAGATTATAGATTTAAATTGTCCGAATTGGAAAAATCTAAATTCACAATGTCAAACAATTAGGCTACTCCGATCAGAATTGGATCAGAATTGGATCAAAGTGTCCTCCAGATGTGATGTTTTGCTCACTGTCCTCCCAGTCTCTGCAGAGCACATCAGAGTATAATTATTGTCGGCTTGCGTAGGCACGGGGGGGTCTTTTAATCATGGAGTCGCGAGATGCGTTTTTTGAGATCAAAGCGAGCCTTGCTATGTTCACACATTTGTTGATAATAATTGCTGGTGAGTTATTTGGCCAGTTATAGCAAATTGTTGGTCTGCAGTGAAAATCCTGGAAAAGTCATTGTGTGAGAGGACAACGGACTGACTATAGTAGATGACCAGCCAAACTACACAATATGTTTTTAATTGGCTATCTGGCTAGTTAACTATGTTTTTAATTGGCTATCTGGCTAGCTAACTATGTTTTTAATTGGCTATCTGGCTAGTTAACTATTTAGCTATAAGCATGATTTTCCACTGGCACTGGTGTATAAGTGGCGCAGTGGTCTAAGGCACTGCATCTCAGTGCTAGATAGTATTACAACTGGCTGATTGGGAGTCCCACAGGGCGGCGCACAATTGGCCCAGCGTTGTCCGGGTAGGCCGTCATTTAAAATAAGAATTTGTTCTTAACTGACTTGCCTAGTTAAATAAAATGACCACAAATGGCCAACACGCAGGTGATACAGGTAGTCAGGTGATACAGGTAGTCAAGTGATACAGGTAGTCAAGTGATACAGGTAGTCAGTTGATACAGGTAGTCAAGTGATACAGGTAGTCAGGTGATACAGGTAGTCAAGTGATACAGGTAGTCAGGTGATACAGGTAGTCAAGTGATACAGGTAGTCAGGTGATACAGGTAGTCAAGTGATACAGGTAGTCAAGTGATACAGGTAGTCAAGTGATACAGGTAGTCAGTTGATACAGGTAGTCAGGTGATACAGGTAGTCAGGTGATACAGGTAGTCAGGTGATACAGGTAGTCAAGTGATACAGGTAGTCAAGTGATACAGGTAGTCAAGTGATACAGGTAGTCAGTTGATACAGGTAGTCAAGTGATACCGGTAGTCAAGTGATACAGGTAGTCAAGTGATACAGGTAGTCAGTTGATACAGGTAGTCAGGTGATACAGGTAGTCAGTTGATACAGGTAGTCAGGTGATACAGGTAGTCAGTTGATACAGGTGCACATGAAACCAATGCTGCATACTCCGGTCTCTTAAAGGAATAAGTCAAAGGGTATGAACACTGTCTGAAGGCGTCTGCAACTATGCTGTCAAGATCTCCCCAGAATGCTGAGCTGCAGGGTTAGATCAAAAGCCTGCACACCCAGTAGCTCTCCAGATGAAGGGTAAAAATCTGTCATGCCTTTTGGTGGGAACAATCTGTTATAACACCAGGGTTAGAGTGAAGGGAGTAATTGTGTCCCTTGACTAACCAGTGTTCCCCCGCACATTGACTCTGTACTGGTACCCCATGTGTAGAGCCCCGCTATTGTTATTTTACTGCTGCTCTTTAAATATTTGTTAGTTGTATTTGTTTTTCAATGATTATTATTATTTTTATATATATTTTAATGTATTCACATTTTTACAAATATTTTTATTTTCATGTTTATATTTATTTATTTTATTTACATTTAAAAATATATATATATATTTTTTTTAAATTATAATTGTTTTTAATTGTCTTTTATTTTTTCAATTTCTAGGATAAAAATAAATAAATAATGTAACCAACAACTGCATTGTTGGTTTAGGGCTTGTAAGTAAGCATTTCACTGTACGGTCTACCTAGACCTGTTGTATTCGGTGTCGGTAGCCTAGTGGTTAGAGCGTTGAACTATTATCCGAAAGGTTGCAAGATTGAATCCCCGAGCTGACAAAGGAAAAATCTGTTGTTCTTCCCCTGAACAAGGCAGTTAACCCACTGTTCCTAGGCTGTCATTGATGGAAATTTAGAATTTGTTCTTAACTGACTTGCTTAGTTAAATAAAGGTAAAAACGTAACTGATTTGATGTCAGCCACCTATCAGAAGACAGTTGAGTGTTCTAGTTCAAATGACAGTTTCTGATTGTAATGATGTTATTTCAACAGTTTCTGGTTATAATGATGTCATTTCAACAGTTTCTGGTTATAATGATGTCATTTCAACAGTTTCTGGTTATAATGATGTCATTTCAACAGTTTCTGGTTATAATGATGTCATTTCAACAGTTTCTGATTGTAATGATATCATTTCAACAGTTTCTGGTTATAATGATGTCATTTCAACAGTTTCTGGTTATAATGACGTCATTTCAACAGTTTCTGATTGTAATGATGTCATTTCAACAGTTTCTGGTTATAATGATGTCATTTCAACAGTTTCTGGTTATAATGATGTCATTTCAACAGTTTCTGGTTATAATGACGTCATTTCAACAGTTTCTGATTGTAATGATGTCATTTCAAAAGTTTCTGGTTATAATGACGTCATTTCAACAGTTTCTGATTGTAATGATGTCATTTCAACAGTTTCTGATTATAATGATGTCATTTCAACAGTTTCTGGTTATAATGACGTCATTTCAACAGTTTCTGGTTATAATGATGTCATTTCAACAGTTTCTGGTTATAATGACGTCATTTCAACAGTTTCTGATTGTAATGATGTCATTTCAACAGTTTCTGGTTATAATGATGTCATTTCAACAGTTTCTGGTTATAATGATGTCATTTCAACAGTTTTCCATACTGGGCCTAGTGGCCTGCAAACTGTTTCAAATCATTCCTGTAATATTGGGAACTATGCATGAAATGGTACCTAACTCAACACGGTGTCTGATAGAGTACTGTGAGATATCATGTTACCGTGCTGCATGTTGTTTGTCTACATACCTAGTGGCAAAAACTGGTTGAAAAGACGTCATAATGACATAATTTCAACCAGTTTGTGGTTGGGATAACCTCATCGCTGGGCATGTTTTACTGTCTATGGAGAACAAGCATCCCACAAGGCATTTCTATTCTGCTTCTATCTTTCTTATTGTCTTGTTTCAGTGCCACTCGTTTTATTGTTGTATCTGTAACTTGCCACTATCCTAGATAAAAGATACATTTGGAAGAAACTCTGATAATAAAGTCGTAGTAGCTAATTGAAAAAAGCTGAAGCAAAAACACTATTTACTCACACACTAAGTGTCTTACTGCTTTGTTTTGATCTCTGACAAGCATATTTATCTTGTGTTCCTCACACCTTCCCCTCCACCCTATTTCTGTCTCTCTGTCTCTGGTCTGTCTTTCTGTCTGTCTGTCTGTCTGTCTGTCTGTCTGTCTGTCTGTCTGTCTGTCTGTCTGTCTGTCTGTCTCTCTCTCTCTCTCTCTCTCTCTCTCTGGTATGTCTTTCTGTCTGTCTGTCTCTCACTCTCTGGTCTGTCTGTCTCTCACTCTCTGGTCTGTCTGTCTGTCTCTCACTCTCTGGTCTCTGTCTGTCTCTCTCTCTCTCTGGTCTGTCTTTCTGTCTGTCTGTCTCTCACTCTCTGGTCTCTGTCTGTCTGTCTCTCACTCTCTTGTATGTCTCTCTCTCTCTGGTCTGTCTTTCTGTCTGTCTGTCTCTCTCTCTCTGGTCTGTCTCTCTCTCTCTGGTCTGTCTCTCTCTCTCTGGTCTGTCTGTCTGTCTGTCTCTCTCTCTCTCTGGTCTGTCTCTCTCTCTCTCTGGTCTTTCTGCCTGTCTCTCTCTCTGGTCTGTCTGTCCCTCTTTCTGCCTGACCTTGTTGCTGCTTCCAGTGTCTGTAGCTCCTCCTCCTCCTCCTATGGTCCAGCTGACACCTCAGATCCCCCTGACCGGCTTTGTGGCCAGAGTTCAGGAGACCAGTAAGTCTCTCACACACACACACGGGTAACATCAAAACGACTTCCTCAGTCCTACATATCAAACCAGGACCTATTAATCCCCTTTTATGTTGTCTGTCATGCCTTTTTCACACACCCCCTACTGTCTTTAGACACACCCCTTTCATGTCTTGTCTGTCATGCCTTTTTCACACACCCCCTACTGTCTTTAGACACACCCCTTTCATGTCTTGTCTGTCATGCCTTTTTCACACACCCCCTACTGTCTTTAGACACACCCCTTTCATGTCTTGTCTGTCATGCCTTTTTCACACGCCCCCTACTGCCTTTAAACACACCCCTTTCATGTCTTGTCTGTCATGCCTTTTTCACACACCCCCTACTGCCTTTAGACACACCCTTCCATGTCTTGTCTGTCATGCCTTTTTCACATGCTCCCTACTGCCTTTAGACACACCCCTTCCATGTCTTGTCTGTCATGCCCTTTTTCACATGCTCCCTACTGCCTTTAGACACACCCCGTCCATGTCTTGTCTGTCATGCCCTTTTCACACGCTCCCTACTGCCTTTAAACACACCCCTTCCATGTCTTGTCTGTTGCCATGGTCACTGAGAGACAGTGGAGAGTGTTCTATGCTTCCATCTCTGTTCACTGAACACACTTGACTTAAGATTTGGAAAACTGCATAGTCTCAGCCAAGTCAAGCACAGTGACCCTCCCAATGCCTCCGTGTCCTTATTCAGGTGTTTTTCCAGCTTTCAGATCCCAGTTTCATCCTTCCGGTCATTTTTTAGCGTTTAGACCTTCAGGAGCTATAGGTCTCTGAACTACTGGTTCTCTTCCGGGGCGGCAGGTAGCTTAGTGGTTAGAGCCGGAAGGTTGTTCGATCGAATCCATGAGCTGACAAGGTAAAAATCTGTTGTTCTGCCCCTGAACAAAGCAGTTAATCCACTGTTCCTAGGCTGTCATTGTAATTAAGAATTTGTTGTTAACTGACTTAGTTAGCCTAGTTAAATAAAATACAGTTAAGAAGAATGCTCTGTCATGCCATCTGCTGGCCAGTACAGGTAATCACATGTCTGGAAGATCAGGATAATGCATAAAATAGAATATATGAATTCATGATTTGTTTGTATAATGTTCAGGAGCAACATACTGGTAGGGGCATTTGGAAGTTGTTTGCTCAGTTTGGAGTGGCAGAGCTGAGCTCATATGACATTTTGATAACACTATATGAGCAGCCTGTGGGCGATACATCATGTAGATGGTAACCTGTCATAAGACTGACATAACAATTCCATGACAACTGGTTATTGAAATTATACTTGTTGCATGCATGGTATTCATGTATTATACTGTAGGTACAGGCAGTATATCCTAAACATGGAAAACCCTGCTTTAATATACTGTATATATATATTAATATATATAACCTAAACATGGAAAACCATGCTGTAGATTTCAATTGGCATACATACAGTACCTGTCAAAAGTGTGGATACACCTACTCATTCAAGGGTTTTTCTTTATTTGTACTATTTTTCTACATTGTAGAATAATAACACATTATGGAATCATGTAGTAACCAAAAAAAGCGTTACACAAATCAAAATATATTTTATATTTGTGATTCTTCAAAGTAGCCACCCTTTGCCTTGACAGCTTTGCACACTCTTGGTATTCTCTCAACCAGCAATTAACAGGTGTGCCTTGTTAAAAGTTCATTTGTGGAATTTCTTTCCTTCGTAATGCATTTGAGCCAATCAGTTATGCTGTGACATGGTAGGGGTGGTAAACAGAAGATAGCCCTATCTGGTAAAAGACCAAGTCCATATAATGTCAAGAACAGCTCAAATAAGCAAAGAGAATCAACAGTCCGTCATTACTTTAAGACATGAAGGTCAGTCAATACTGAAAGTTTCTTCATATGCAGTCGCAAAAACCATCAAGCGCCCTGATGAAACTGGCTCTCATGAGGACCACCACAGGAAAGGATGACCCAGAGTTACCTCTGCTGCAGAGGATAAGTTCATAAGAGTTACCAGCCTCAGATTGCAGCCAAGATAAATGCTTCACATTGTTACTTAAACTGACACATCTCAACATCAACTGTTCAGAGGAGACTGTGCGAATTAGGCCTTCGTGGTCGAATTGCTGCAAAGAAACCATTACTAAAGGACACCAATAATAAGAAGAGACTTGCTTGGGCCAAGAAACACGAGCAATGGACATTAGACCGGTGGAAATCTGTCCTTTGGTTTTATGAGTCCAAATTTTAGATTTTTGGTTCCAACCGCCGTGTCTTTGTGAGACGCAGAGTAGGTGAACGGATGATCTCCGCATGTGTGGTTCCCACCATGAAGCATGGAGGAGGAGGTGTGGGTGTGCTTTGCTGGTGACACTGTCAGTGATTTATTTAGAATGCAAGGCACACTTAACCAGCATGGCTACCACAGCATTCTGCAGCGATACGCCATCCCATCTGGTTTGCGCTTAGTCCCACTATCATTTGTTTTTCAACAGGACAATAACCCAACACACCACCAGGCCGTGTAAGGGCTATTTGACCAAAAAGGAGAGTGATGGAGTGCTGCATCAGATGACCTGGCCTCCACAGTCACCCGACTTCAAACCAACTGAGAAGGTTTGGGATGAGTTCGACCGCAGAGTGAAGGAAAAGCAGCCAACAAGTGCTCAGCATATGTGGGAATTCCGTCAAGACTGTTGGAAAAGAATTCCAGGTGAAGCTGGTTGAGAAAATGTCAAGACTGTGCAAAGCTGTCATCAAGGCAAAGGGCGACTACTTTGAAGAATATAAAATATATTTTGATTTGTTTAACCCTTTTTTGGTTACTACATGATTCCATAATGTGTTATTTCATAGTTTTGGTCTTCACTATTATTCAAAGTATAAAATAATAAAAAATAAAGAAAAACCCTTGAATGAGTAGGTGTCTAAACTTTTGACTGGTACTGTATAATTAGGTGTTTTTCCCTGGTCAGGTCACATGGTCAGGAGAAACCCTTGACCCTATTGATGTCACAGAAAATAAATAGAATTACTACACCAGTCGATTAAATTCCACTTCCATAATGTCCGTCATTTCTTCCCCGTCCTCGTCCAGTTACAGACGACCCGGTCCCCCCTCCACCGCCCCCTCCCGAGGACGTGGTCATGTTTGACGAGCCCTCGCCTCCTCCCCCGCCCCCGCCCGTGGACTACCAGGGGGATGAGGAGGCGGCCGTAGTGCACTACAATGACCCCTACTCTGACAGAGACCCCCACTGGGCCCCCAAGGCCTACGCTGAGAAAGGTGAGTTTGACTGGTACCACCGAAGATACAGAGACCAGGCACTGATCGCCGTTTCAGCATGATTCAGGCGCTGTTTACAAAGTAAATGTCTGTGGACACAGACGGTCAAACGTATCCAAATCTGGATGGCCAATTTAGTGCAGTACACACTATACACCCATAAATTGTATATCTTGGGTTTAGGCCGACTATATTATTAGTACTGAGTCTGTACTGTAATGTCTCTAAGTTATCCTAGTACAACCCTATTCCCAGCAGTTGTCCTCTCTCACTCTGTTCTGTCTGTGGTCGGATTGCTAATGTATAAGAGAATACAGTGAATAAATAAACCAAATGTATTTTACAGTGGTGGCCATTTATGACTACTCCAAGGACAAGGAGGACGAGCTGTCCTTCATGGAGGGCTCCATCATCTACATCATCAAGAAGAACGATGATGGCTGGTACGAGGGCGTCTGCAACGGCGTCACCGGCCTCTTCCCCGGCAACTACGTAGAGTCCATCATGCACTACACAGACTAAGGGCGGCCATTTTGAATGAGAAAAAAAATGCCAAGATGTTACCAAAAAAAAACAACCATTTTGAATCAAGTGCTGTGTTTAGTATTTGAAACGACAAGGTAGGTTTTAGTAAGATGTTGGCTTTTTGGGGGGGGGGGGGGGGGGGGGGGGGGGGGGGGCAACTCTTATCCACACAGCAACATATACATTTTACTTTCACAGACACACATAGAAAAAAAGAAGAAGAAATCAAACATAAAGAAGTGCATTAGGACATGACCGAATGTTTGTCTTTGTCCAAATCGCAGATGTTAAGAAGCGAAATAGTCTATTTACTATGCTACATGTTGAAAAGGAGGGGTGGGGAGCTGGACCAAGGGACCAGGAATAGGGGACATCAAAGGGGAATACTGAGTGTAGAAGTAAAAAAGAACTGAACGTGATTTTTCTTATTTCTGGTGATGTTTTGTTTTTGTTATATAACTTGTACATACTGTAATGTGTGAAGCTGACAGTTGGATTGCCAGTAGTGTGTTTTACTTGTGAGGTTGTTTTTTTTTGTTCATCGGCGTCTTTTGATTGGTCAACAGCAAGCCAAGTTGTGCCAGATACAGATGGTTTAACTCAATCATATTTTGTCGTTGTGTTTCGGGTATTATTTTATTTTTCTCTTTTAGTGCCATTTCTACCCTAGGCTCGGCCAATTATCACTTGATAAGAATGTTTTTTTTGTTGTTGTTTTTTTATGTGGAAAATAAAGTGTATCTTGCTTATTTTTTATGCTGTCAGGCTACTGTAGAAAATGGTTCCTGAAATGTGCTTTGCTTCAAATGGCAAACGTCAAGAAACGGATTATTGTACTTTTGTTCCACCATGGTTCCATTGTGTTAGAATGTCTGCTTGGTTCTCAATGGCTTTTTATACGACTTCAATTTTATACGGTTTTGATGTGCGACAACCGGGTTGCGTTCAGGCTATCCGACCGTTGCGTTATCTTTTTTTCAAGTTATATCATCCTGAGTTTTGTCAGTGGGGTCTGGATAGGTGCTTATCTTTGGTGCTTGGTAACAAGTATCACCTTCCATTAGCAACACAACCTCAAAACAAGGACGCCGGGCTATCAAAGAACGGTATAGGCTGCTAGCATACCTATTGAGCAGTACAGGGTGATTTGCAACACGATGCTAAATGTTCAATCTTGAACGCACCCTTGCTCTATCCTTTCTATCACAGTGGATGTAGACAATTTAGCAGTGCATTGTTATCTCAAAATGTACTAAAACGATTGTCTTAAAAAAAAAAATAAGAAGACACATTTGTGCCACACGTTTTCGATGAAGTCGTATTCCACACACATTTCAGTGCATCGTAATACATGACTTTCTTGCAAACATGACATGATGCTATCTATGACTGAATACAGTTTATGATGAAATACTTCCATGCCAAGATGTAGGCTGCTTGTGGACGGATGTCCATACCTCTTACGTACTGACGTTTGAGGTTTATTTGAGCCATCAGTAATGTTAAGAACAGGTTACGGTGATGACACTATGAAGTAGACATGTCGCACAGACAAAGGGATGTTAAAAGCCACGTGCTGACCGTGTAATGCCAACATAATCAACATGAACAGTATTCAACCTCAATGTATGCATGACTACATCAACAACAACAAAAACATTTCATTTTTTTTTATTGTGAATAATAATTTGCCACTACATCCAGTTATTGATTGTACTTTTAACTCTTCCATCAGAGGTCAATTTTGTGAGAAACAACTTTTTTCTACCTAAGCATTTCCAGCACTGCAAGTGATTGTTTTGAAAGACTCTGTCTGAGACTGCCGGTCATGGTTTGGTAGCAGTTTGGATTGTGATTTATTTATATTTTCCTAGAAAAATATTATTAGACAACCACTATGTTTACCACTAAAACGTGAAACATTTCGGGGCTCCACGGCACAATGCGCCTTGATTTGATGTCTGTTTTATTAGATGAAATGTGGAAAAAGTGTATCTGTAACTTGGACTGTTCATGGGAACAGAATGTGATATTTCTCGTCTCGTCTCTTGGGGCTCTATCCAATCTGGAAAGCTGAAGCCGTTACAAATGCCGTAATAGATATTGAAAGGGAATCTCTGATTGAGCCGATAATATGCAGTGTTTTTCTGTGAATGCCGTCTCCGATTGAGCCGATAATATGCAGTGTTTATCGTAAAATGGCGTCATCGCTAAAGTGGGAATATTGCCTTCTTGCTGTAAAGCTGAACTTCTGCGATGCGGATCGAATAGAGCCCCTGGTTTGTATATATAATGTGTTCATTTACATTTATGTACAGTCTTTTTTGTAATAAACAGCTCACCGAAACAACACATGAAGCTGCTCTTTGGTGGGGGATTTCTCTTTGGGACAGTTAAAGAAGAGGGAAGAGTGGTAGAGTTGTCCTCTGTATCTCAGTTGATAGAGTATGGAGCTTGCAATACCAAGATAGTGGGTTTGATTCCCGGGACCACTCGTACATTAAAATGTACGCGTGCGTGACTGTAAATCTATTATTAAGAGCTAATTGGAAATCCAATTAGTTTCTATGGCGTTTTTGCCAAACAATTTAACACCCAATAATACTACTCATTAATACACACACACACATACACACACACACACACACACACACACATGACTTAGTCACTTCATTGCAACGCACTATCCATAGCAACTCTACATCACAGTTTTTCATTGAAGTAAGGTCAATGACCAACAGTAAAGTTAATTGTCAACTAACAGATAGAAACGGGAGTTTGCATGCTAGACATGAAGCACAATGCCAAAGAGATGTTCATCTGCCCGTCAGCATGTAATAAATACTATAGGAATTGATCTGGCTTAGCCAATTATGTCTGTGTTGATAAAGCGGCATAACAACATGCTGTACATCTTCATCAGGTTGCAATTACAACATAGCTTTACTGTGGTTAACTTAGGTTTTAATAATTCTGACTTATTACATAAATAATACAATTCAATACATAAATAACCCAAGAACATGCATCGCGGGGGTTGGGTTAAATGCGGAAGACACATTTCGGTTGAATGCATTCAGTTGTGCAACTGACTAGGTATCCCACCTTTCCCTATACAACTGACTAGGTATCCCACCTTTTCCTATACAACTGACTAGGTATCCCCCCTTTCCCTATTCAACTGACTAGGTATCCCCCCTTTCCCTATTCAACTGACTAGGTATCCCACCTTTCCCTATACAACTGACTAGGTATCCCCCCTTTCCCTATTCAACTGACTAGGTATCCCCCCTTTCCCTATACAACTGACTAGGTATCCCCCCTTTCCCTATACAACTGACTAGGTATCCCACCTTTCCCTATACAACTGACTAGGTATCCCCCCTTTCCCTATACAACTGACTAGGTATCCCCCCTTTCCCTATACAACTGACTAGGTATCCCACCTTTCCCTATACAACTGACTAGGTATCCCCCCTTTCCCTATACAACTGACTAGGTATCCCCCCTTTCCCTATTCAACTGACTAGGTATCCCCCCTTTCCCTATACAACTGACTAGGTATCCCCCCTTTCCCTATACAACTGACTAGGTATCCCCCCTTTCCCTATACAACTGACTAGGTATCCCCCCTTTCCCTATACAACTGACTAGGTATCCCCCCTTTCCCTATACAACTGACTAGGTATCCCCCCTTTCCCTATTCAACTGACTAGATATCCCCCCTTTCCCTATACAACTGACTAGGTATCCCCCCTTTCCCTATACAACTGACTAGGTATCCCCCCTTTCCCTATTCAACTGACTAGGTATCCCCCCTTTCCCTATACAACTGACTAGGTATCCCCCCTTTCCCTATACAACTGACTAGGTATCCCCCCTTTCCCTATACAACTGACTAGGTATCCCCCTTTCCCTATACAACTGACTAGGTATCCCCCCTTTCCCTATTCAACTGACTAGGTATCCCCCCTTTCCCTATTCAACTGACTAGGTATCCCCCTTTCCCATCAGTCACTGGTTTGGAAATGTCTCCACTGCATTGCGTTGTCCAATCATATCTTGTCAGATCAGTTACTTAAAGAAGGAGGGAAGAAAGGAAGAATGCATTTTGAATTATTGGAGCAGGGCCTGTCACCTCCCGAGATGCTATTTTTTAAAAGCATCGCTCTGGTTCATGAACACTGGGCTTGTCTGTCTGTAGGTAGGTAGGTTGAGAACGTCCTCTACAGAAGTCATGGGTGAGTGGGCGGAGCTCCATCCCTAGACCCCAGAGCTCCACCCAGGAGGGGGCGGGGGAATAAAGTCTGGGGGCGGTTCAGAGAAGTCGTCCTGATCAGGATGTCCATTGGCCCTCACTGTTGCTGAGGAAAGGAAAATCATATATTATTTAGAGTGTGTGTGTGTGTGTGTGTGTGTGTGTCGTGTGTGTGTCGCGTGTGTGTGTGTGTGTGTCACCTATGTGCCCAGTAGAATGTGTGGGAGGGCTGGAGACAGGCAGACTGGTCACATGCAGAGTGGAGGTGGTGGTTAAGGCTCTCCTCACTGCCTTCTGATAGTTGTGATACAGGGTGGCCCCATACTAAACAAAGATAGATACGGGTAGGTACACACAAGAGAGTAAAGGGTATGAGAAGAGTAAAGGGTATGAGTAGAGTAAAGGGTATGAGTAGAGTAAAGGGTTTGAGTAGAGTAAAGGGTATGAGTAGAGTAAAGGGTATGAGTAGAGTAAAGGGTATGAGTAGAGTAAAGGGTATGAGTAGAGTAAAGGGTATGAGTAGAGTAAAGGGTATGAGTAGAGTAAAGGGTATGAGTAGAGTAAAGGGTATGAGTAGAGGAAAGGGTATGAGTAGAGTAAAGGGTATGAGTAGAGTAAAGGGTATGAGTAGAGTAAAGGGTATGAGTAGAGTAAAGGGTATGAGTAGAGTAAAGGGTATGAGTAGAGTAAAGGGTATGAGTAGAGGAAAGGTTATGAGTAGAGGAAAGGGTATGAGTAGAGGAAAGGGTATGAATAAAGGGTATGAGTAGAGTAAAGGGTATGAATAAAGGGTATGAGTAGAGTAAAGGGTATGAGTAGAGGAAAGGTTATGAGTAGAGGAAAGGGTATGAGTAGAGGAAAGGGTATGAATAAAGGGTATGAGTAGAGTAAAGGGTATGAGTAGAGTAAAGGGTATGAGTAGAGTAAAGGGTATGAGTAGAGTAAAGGGTATGAGTAAAGTCTAACCTTGGCTACTCTGATGGAGTTGACCCAGAGGGAGAGAGTGTGCTCATCGTCACAACACAGGAACCTGATGTACTGGGACTCCTTCTGGATCTGAGGATGCTACAGGGCAAGACCAGAACATATTGTATTGATGGTAATCAACGCACCTACAGCTAATTCTCCCATGCATGCAATGTCTGTCAGGAGAGACTGCATCGATGCTTGATGCAATACGTCTTTGTTCAAGGAGTCCAGTATTTATTGTTTTAGAAGTTCATCAACAAGCCTGCAGGAGGCGACCTATGATGGAGCTCCATGTGTACTTCACTAGCAATGGTAAGAACCTTTCTCGATCATGTTAAGAATGCATGAACATTCCCATACACCCAAAATAAATGGTGAGTATAAAAAATAAAAGGCCCCTAATTTGAACCATAACTTTGTTGCCTGTTTTAAATCAAAACTCTTATTTGAAGATACACTTTTTTGTCACACCAAATTTTTGCCTCTAGAAAATAGTGTCCAAAACAGAAATGGATTCAGCTCGTATGTTGCCGTTATAAACCGTAACGTGGAAATATAAGCTCAAGTTCAAGGTAACAGTTAGGAACTCAACTTCCGGTGATGTACCTTTAAAAACAAATCACTGTCAGACATGGTTCTGACCTATTATAACTGACCTATGACCTATTATAACTGACCTATGACCTGTTATAACTGACCTATGACCTATTATAACTGACCTATGACCTATTATAACTGACCTATGACCTATTATAACTGACCTATGACCTGTTATAACTGACCTATGACCTATTATAATTGACCTATGACCTGTTATAACTGACCTATGACTTATTGTAACTGACCTATTGTAACTGACCTATTGTGACCTATTATAACTAACCTATTGTGGCCTATTATAACTGACCTATTATAACTGACTTATTGTAACTGGCCTATTATAACTGACCTATTGCAACCTATTGTAACTGACCTATTGTGACCTATTATAACTAACCTATTGTGGCCTATTATAACTGACCTATTATAACTGACTTATTGTAACTGGCCTATTATAACTGACCTATTGCAACCTATTATAACTGGGGCGGCAGGGTAGCCTAGTGGTTAGAGCATTGGACTTGAGCAAACCCCTGAGCTGACAAGGTACAACTCTGTCGTTCTGCCCCTGAACAGGCAGTTAACCCACTGTTCCTAGGCCGTCATTGAAAATAAGAATTGGTTCTTAACTGACTTGCCTAGTTAAATAAAGGTAAAATAAAAATAAAACAATAATAACTGACCTATTGTAACTGAACTATTATAACTGACCTATTATAACTGACTTATCGTAACTGACCTATTGTAACTGACCTATAACTGACCTATTGTAACCTATTGTAACTGACCTATTGTAACTGACCTATTGTGACCTATTATAATTGACTTATTGTAACTGACCTATTATAACTGACCTATTGCAACCTATTATAACTGACTTATTGTAACTGACCTATTATAACTAACCTATTGCAGCATATTATAACTGACCTATTGTGACCTATTATAACTGACCTATTAATACTGGCCTATTATAACTGGCCTATTGTAACTGACATATTGTAACTGACCTATTGTAACTTACCTATTGTGACCTATTATAACTAACCTATTGTGACCTATTATAACTAACCTAGTATAACTGGCCTATTGTAACTGACCTATTGCGACCTATTATAACTGACCTATTATAACTGACCTATTATAACTGACCTATTATGGCCTATTGTAACTGATCTATTGTAACCTATTATAACTGACCTATTGTAACTGACCTATTATAACTGACCTATTGTAGCTGACCTATTGTGACCTATAATAACTAACCTAGTATAACTGGCCTATTGCGACCTTTTATAACTGACTTATTGTAACTGACCTATTATAACTGACCTATCCTGACTTATTGTAACTGACCTATTATAACTGACCTATTATAACTGACCTATTATAACTGACCTATTATAACTGACCTATTATAACTGACCTATTGCAGCCTATTGTAACTGGCCTATTGTAACTGACCTATTGTAACTGACCTATTATAACTGACCTATTGTAACTGACCTATTATAACTGACCTATTATAACTGACCTATTGTAACTGACCTATTATAACTGACCTATTATAACTGACCTATTGCGGCCTATTATAACTGACCTATTATAACTTACTTATTGTAACTGACCTATTGTAACTGACCTACTGTAACTGACCTATTATAACTGACCTATTATAACGGACCTATTGTGACGTATTGTAACTGACCTCTTCTAAAATGTTCTTACTTGTTAACAGTTACAGGTCAGTCAGACTAATATAAGTCCATTCTTGTGAACTACATTAAACTACATTCACTTCTTTACTGGTTGACCTTACCATGAGAACCATCACTATCATCAACTTAGCTGTTCATTTCCTGAAAATATGAAACAGAGATAACAGAGGTAACAGAGATAACAGAGATAACAGAGATAACATAGGGATAGATCTTGGGCTCCTGAGTGGCGCAGCGATCTAAGGCACTGCCTTAGTGCTCGATGCGTCACTACAGACACCCTGGTTCAAATCCAGGCTGTATCACAACTGGCTGTGATTGGGAGTCCCATAGGGCAGCGCACAATTGGCCCAGCATCTTCCTGGTTTGGCCGGTGTAGGGCGTCATTGTAAATAATAATTTGTTCTTCACTGACTTGCCTAGTTAAATAAAAATTTAAGTAAAAAAAAAATAGGATAGTAGAAAAAGCGCAAACTCCTCCCATCTGGCACTCCAAGCAGGCTTAAGAAAACAAAGCTCAACGTAGTAGAAAGATTTCAAGTAGTATTTCAACCCAGAGAGAACATTGGGGTTGAGTGGTGAATTGTAGTTGCAAACTAAGGACCATCAGACACAGCTCAACCCAGCTGCAAGGTTCTAAGTACCCGACCCTGAGCGCTCTTTTGAAGGGACGCCACAACCCAGCATGTGTCAGACCTGCCCTCCACTTCAACCAACTGACACCTCACTCCCCCTGCTGTCATTCTTTGTCTGAGAAAATTATATTCTCTGTAGGGGAAACGTTTCCTTATTAAAAAGCCTCTTGATGACTGACAGGTCGTTTAAGTTGATAACTGTCTGTCTCTGTCTGTCTGCCTGATTGTCTGTCTGCTTCTCTCTTTCTCTCTCTCTCTCATTCTCTCTCATTTCTCTTTCTCTCTTGACACCTCACTCCCCCTGCTTTCATTATTTTTCTGTCTCTCTCGCTGTCTCTCTCTGTCTCTCTCTTTATGTTTCTCTCTCTGTCTCCATTTCACTTTTTCTCCCTTTCTCTCTCTGTCTCTCCCTGTCTCTCTCTTTCTCGACCTGTCTCTCTGTCTCTGTCTCTTTCTCTCTCTCTGTCTCTCTTTCGTTCCTCATAATAGATAGTGATCTCTGATGGACCACACTAAACTATAGCAACATCCACGTCAGATGTCGGTGTGTGGTGGCGTCGTGGCAATGTGTTATAGTAGACACAATAGGACACAGCTTCCTGTTAAAATTTTTTATATTTATACATGCAAACATTCAAATATTTGTTGCCTTGCTGGCCCTCAAAACTTTTCATTTGTATTGTATTGCAAACCATGCAGGGCCGAGCACGCCCCCATCCACATTGACAGGGCTTAGTGGAGCAGGTAGAGAGCTTCAAGTTCCTCGGTGTCCACATCACTAAGGAATTATCATGGTCCACACACAACAACACAGTCGTGAAGAGGGCACGACAACGCCTCTTCCTGATGAGGAGGCTGAGTTAACCCCCACAATTACTCCAGGGCCATCACAATGTCACTAACCCTGTGCTTTTTTCAGCCTGTCAAAAGTGTGTGTGTGTGTGTGTGTGTGTGTGTGTGTGTGTGTGTGTGTGTGTGAGAGTGTGTGTGTATGTGTGTGTGAGAGTGTGTGTGAGAGTGTGTGTGTGTGTGTGTGTGTGTGTGTGTGTGTGTGTGTGTGTGTGTGTGTGTGTGTGTGTGTGTGTGTGTGTGTGTGTGTGTGTGTGTGTGTGTGTGTGTGTGTGTGTTACCTCAGGGTGTTGATGGGAGAAGAAAAATAAATGAATAACCATCATGCTATTGTTTCCTCTGAAGTGGATGGCCTACCTTGAGGATGAAGCAGAAGTTAGTGGGTGCTTTGTACTTCTGTTTGTAATCAGTGGTGGTGTAGATGTTGACTTTGTCAAACTGAATGAAGCACGCCAGGTCCCTGGATGTCTGCCAAGGGAGAAAAACATTTAAAAAAACGGACAAGCAGAATTCAGTTCAGTATGGATCATATTACTGAAGATGCAGTAAGTTATTAAGGATTTCCTACAGCACTGTTTTAGTGGGAAATGTCCCAATATGAAGGAATGAATGTAGACGTCCTCACTAATAAAATAAAAAAAACTGGTTTACCTCAGTTCTATGTAGAAACAACATGTATAGGTCTCTGTAAAAGTTTAGAAATGGCCTGTAATACTGTATATCAAAAATACTTTCTATGTTTGGACAAGATGTTTACGGGACTTGCTGGACTTTGATGGTTATTATGTCACTTCCTGTACCTTTGTCTTTCCTTTAGGCACGTAGTATATCCCAGAAGCTCTGAGCAGGAAGTAGCGACGTTTCCACGATTTCTTCCTGTCCTCCCTCAGATACAGCGGCCCCTCCAGGTCTGGGACGATGACAGACGGACCCTCAAAATGTTCCTGGATTCAGACGTTTAAAATGAGGTGTGTGTGGAAGTGTTTGAGGGTTTTGGATAAATCTGATTTGCTATAGAGGAAGGAGAACTCCTTCAACAAAATATTAGTACAGTGAATGTGTTTACTATATAGGCTACAGAATCCTCTATAGGTGTGTTTGTGATGATAACTCACCTTTAGCAGAAGTTCCTTATGGCATTCTTTTATCTCATTCATAAATTGTTTATGTTTCTTCCATAGGTAGAATATCTTGGAGGTGAAAAGACAATGTTAGATAAAACAAAAAAAAGATTAAAAAAACAACACCTTATGGAACGGAGGGGACTGTGAAGCAACACAAACAGTGGCACAGACACATGCACACACATGCACACATGCGCACACACACACACACACACACACACACACACACACACACACACACACACACACACACACACACACACACACACAATAACATACGCACTATACACACACACGGATTTAGTTCTGTAAATATGAGGTAGTGGTAGAGTAGGGGCCTGAGGGCACACAGTGTGTTGTGAAATCTGTGAATGTATTGTAATGTTTTAAAATGGTATAAACTGCCTTAATTTTGCTGGATCCCAGGAAGAGTAGCTGCTGTTTTGGCAGGAACTAATGGGGATCCATAATAAACCCCAGGAAGAGTAGCTGCTGTTTTGGCAGGAACTAATGGGGATCCATAATAAACCCCAGGAAGAGTAGCTGCTGTTTTGGCAGGAACTAATGGGGATCCATAATAAACCCCAGGAAGAGTAGCTGCTGTTTTGACAGGAACTAATGGGGATCCATAATAAACCCCAGGAAGAGTAGCTGCTGTTTTGGCAGGAACTAATGGGGATCCATAATAAACCCCAGGAAGAGTAGCTGCTGTTTTGGCAGGAACTAATGGGGATCCATAATAAACCCCAGGAAGAGTAGCTGCTGTCTTGGCAGGAACTAATGGGGATCCATAATAAATAGAAATATAAATGTCAGCACAGGGATATCAATAATGGAACTAAAACACAGAGCTTGGCTGCCAGTTTGTCTACTATAACCAACTCTTTCATTTGGTAAAAAGTTGGCAAAAATAGAGACATACAGTGCCTTGCGAAAGTATTCTGCCCCCTTGAACTTTGTGACCTTTTGCCACAATTCAGGCTTCAAACATAAAGATATAAAACTGTATTTTTTTGTGAAGAATCAACAACAAGTGGGACACAATCATGAAGTGGACATATATTGGATATTTCAAACTTTTTTAACAAATCAAAAACTGAAAAATTGGGCGTGCAGAATTATTCAGCCCCCCTAAGTTAATACTTTGTAGCGCCACCTTTTGCTGCGATTACAGCTGTAAGTCGCTTGGGGTATGCCTCTATCAGTTTTGTACATCGAGAGACTGAAATTTTTTCCCATTCCTCCTTGCAAAACAGCTCGAGCTCAGTGAGGTTGGATGGAGAGCATTTGTGAACAGCAGTTTTCAGTTCTTTCCACAGATTCTCGATTGGATTCAGGTCTGGACTTTGACTTGGCCATTCTAACACCTGGATATGTTTATTTTTGAACCATTCCATTGTAGATTTTGCTTTATGTTTTGGATCATTGTCTTGTTGGAAGACAAATCTCCGTCCCAGTTTCAGGTCTTTTGCAGACTCCATCAGGTTTTCTTCCAGAATGGTCCTGTATTTGGCTCCATCCATCTTCCCATCAATTTTAACCATCTTCCCTGTCCCTGCTGAAGAAAAGCAGGCCCAAACCATGATGCTGCCACCACCATGTTTGACAGTGGGGATGGTGTGTTCAGCTGTGTTGCTTTTACGCCAAACATAACGTTTTGCATTGTTGCCAAAAAGTTCAATTTTGGTTTCATCTGACTAGAGCACCTTCTTCCACATGTTTGGTGTGTCTCCCAGGTGGCTTGTGGCAAACTTTAAACAACACTTTTATGGATATCTTTAAGAAATGGCTTTCTTCTTGCCACTCTTCCATAAAGGCCAGATTTGTGCAATATACGACTGATTGTTGTCCTATGGACAGAGTCTCCCACCTCAGCTGTAGATCTCTGCAGTTCATCCAGAGTGATCATGGGCCTCTTGGCTGCATCTCTGATCAGTCTTCTCCTTGTATGAGCTGAAAGTTTAGAGGGACGGCCAGGTCTTGGTAGATTTGCAGTGGTCTGATACTCCTTCCATTTCAATATTATCGCTTGCACAGTGCTCCTTGGGATGTTTAAAGCTTGGGAAATCTTTTTGTATCCAAATCCGGCTTTAAACTTCTTCACAACAGTATCTCGGACCTGCCTGGTGTGTTCCTTGTTCTTCATGATGCTCTCTGCGCTTTTAACGGACCTCTGAGACTATCACAGTGCAGGTGCATTTATACGGAGACTTGATTACACACAGCTGGATTGTATTTATCATCATTCGTCATTTAGATCAGCATTGGATCATTCAGAGATCCTCACTGAACTTCTGGAGAGAGTTTGCTGCACTGAAAGTAAAGGGGCTGAATAATTTTGCACGCCCAATTTTTCAGTTTTTGACTTGTTAAAACAGTTTGAAATATCCAATAAATGTCGTTCCACTTCATGATTGTGTCCCACTTGTTGTTGATTCTTCACAAAAAAAATACAGTTTTATATCTTTATGTTTGAAGCCTGAAATGTGGCAAAAGGTCGCAAAGTTCAAGGGGGCCGAATACTTTCGCAAGGCACTGTATGTAGCAACCATGCAACATACCATTTCACTGTTAAATTAGAAAGAACAGTTCACTGTTTTGTGTGAACTCTGGGCCATGGTCATAAGGGCAAGCAACAGTAAATGTTTTAAAACATTTTGCAACAGAAAACACAAATTGACATTTGTTTTTGGTGAAGTTCAAGTAGTTTCCTCCCTGTTTCAATAAATGTTATTCCGTTTGGTGCCGAATCAATACTTCCCAGGTCTCTACTGTACTCACCTGGGGGTCTTTGAAGAGGAGATATTTGTTGGGTCTCAGAAGGAAAAGGATTTTGTTTTCACTGTCTCGTGTCCATGCAGAAAGAGACTCCACCAGATATTCATGGTCTTCAAACCCCCTTTCTGTATTGAGAAAAAATAGGAACTTCAATTGCTTTCTGAAAATGATGTACATTAAATCATACTGTACAATATCATATCTTAAACATACCATTAATACTTTGACTGCACTTGACTGAACTTACTTGGTGCAATGGAACCAATGGAAGAGTCTAAAAAGTACAAACCCGACACCAAACTGCCATTTCAGTCAGGCTCAAGCAAACGCTCAAAGTATTTGACAGAAACAAATACTATTTGAACCCAGGTCTGGTGTGTGAGCCTCACCAGCCTGCAGCTCAGGGTTGGTCTCACATAGGCTCCAGTCCATGCTGCAGTCGCAGTGGGTCTTCTCAAACAGATTATCCAGCACGTCCCTCACCGTCTGTCTCTCGTCCACCATCAGTGTCTTGGAGCTGCCATCGCTCATCATCACCTTGACCACCAACTACAAGGATGTACATAGGAACAACCATAGACATATAAGTATTTATTGGGAAACACTCAATATGGCCACCGGTTCACCCATCACAGATCATTGACTTGAATGGGGATAGCCATTCTAGTCATTCTATTTCTATGTGAAGAGCATTTCACAATGATTACTAGAGTGATGTGCATCTACACTCCCCTCCGTATGTATTTGGACAGTAAAGCTAACATGTTAAATGTGTCTCTATAATCAAGCATTTTGGATTTGAGATCAAATGTTTCATAGTAGAAAATGTCACCTTAAATTTGAGTTTTTTTTGTTTTATACATGTCTGTTTCACAGTTTAGAAATGAAAGCACTTTATGTACCTAGTCCCCTCCATTTTAAGATGTCATAAGTATTTGGACAGATTTGACTTATTAGTGTAAAGTAGCCAAAAGTTGAGTATTTGGCCACATATCCCTTGCACACAATGACTTTATCAAGCTTGTGACTTGACAAACTTGTTGGATGCATTTACGGCATGTTTTGGTTGTGTTTCGGATGATGTTTTGGATGTGTTTCGGATGATGTTTTGGTTGTGTTTCTGTGTGTTTCGGATGATGTTTTGGTTGTGTTTCGGATGATGTTTTGGATGTGTTTCGGATGATGTTTTGGTTGTGTTTCTGTGTGTTTCGGATGATGTTTTGGTTGTGTTTCGGATGATGTTTTGGATGTGTTTCGGATGATGTTTTGGATGTGTTTCTGTGTGTTTCGGATGATGTTTTGGTTGTGTTTCGGATGATGTTTTGGTTGTGTTTCGGATGATGTTTTGGATGTGTTTCGGATGATGTTTTGGATGTGTTTCTGTGTGTTTCGGATGATGTTTTGGTTGTGTTTCGGATGATGTTTTGGTTGTGTTTCGGATGATGTTTTGGATGTGTTTCGGATGATGTTTTGGATGTGTTTCGGATGATGTTTTGGTGGTGTTTCGGATGATGTTTTGCCCATTAGGACGTGAAATGAAAGGTTACATTCTGGATTGTTGCCTCATAGGAACCATTTGATCTCAAATCCGAAATGCTGCAGTATAGAGCTGTCATTTACAATTTTAGCATCACTGTCCAAATACATATGGAGGGGAGTGTATATATATATATATATATATATATATATATAGGTGTTTTCCTCCAAACCTCACAGTGATATACATGATATAGAGGTATCTCAACTCCTCACAAAGTGAAGCTGCTATTATAGCCGGTTTAGTGAAATTAACCCAATGTACCTTCTTAACTTTGGCTTCTTTTAGCTTCTCCAGAGCCAGCTTGATTTTGTCGGCTTTGGCTTGTGCTTCAGCCTCTCCCTGGAAAAAGGAAGGTATAATGTTTAATTAAAAGAGCAAGAGTGTAAAGCAGTGCTACCTTTTACTGTATGTCGGAAGTAAATAGCTACAAAAACAGAAAGGTTAAAATGCCTTGATATACAGAAATATAAATAACTGCAGAACTCAAGGGCCTGATGTTGTGTACCCCTGCATTTATAACATAAATAGTTATGTGTTCTTGCCTGAGACCTGAAGACTTACATTAGCTCCCCTGGCTAATGCCTAGCTTTTAGCTCAGAGGGCTAACAGTCTTGTGGTGAGCAGGAAACCCGCGTTCCAACCCCAGTCAGTCACACATTACAGCGTACAGTATATCTATGGGAAGTTACCGCTAGCAGTGGTTCAGAGGGTTCAGGAGGGAGAGAGGAGGAGGAGGAGGGGATAGGTGCTTGGACATTTTGTTGCGGGGTGTAGAGGCCAGACTTGTGCTGTTGTGTGTGGACATGTCCCGTCTTGGCTGCATTCAGTGTCTCCTCTGTCTCCGTCAAATCTGACCCCAGATCAGCCATCAGAGCGTCAAGGTCGTGATCCTCTAGCTCATTTAGAGATTCTACCAGAGAGGAAGGTGAAAATTAGAGGAGGTAGGGTTTGTCTGATCAAAAAGGGTTGTGGGTAAATGGGACAACACAACTACTTCCCTTCTAGTTAATGACTTTACCAGTCTAACTCGTGTACTAGTCAAATGTGCTTAGTAAGGTTGTTATTGGCAAGCAAGGCTTGAAATACATTTACAGTATGTCATATGCATCAACTCTAGAGATAACTGTTTGATGACCTAGTGTTGCTGGTGTTTTTCACCTTTCAAATCTGTGAACCCAATAGAGAAGTTGTTTTCTATCTGTGAACTGCTGGATGATATTTCTGAGGAGTCCGTTTCATACCCAAGACTCTGTCAAGACAAAGGGTTCAGATGAAGAGTTTGAATACAGATATTTTAGGACATGAACAGACAGGAATTGTATGTTTTACATACACTCTTACAAAAAAAGGGTTCCAAATGGGTTCTTCGGCTGTCCCCATAGGAGAACCTTTTTTGGTTCCAGGTTGAATCCTTTTAGGTTCCAGGTAGAACCCTTTTCGGTTCCAGGTAGAACTATTTTGGGTTCCATGTAGAACCCTCTGTGGAATTCAAAAGGGTTCTTCAAAGGGTTCTCCTTCGGGGAGGTTCTAGATAGCACCTTTTTTTTCTAAGAGTGTAGAGAACACTCCAACAATGTTTGCAGCATTTGTAAGTTAATTCCAAGAAAGCCCTCTAGAAAAACATTCCGTTTTTTTTTTTTTTTCTTCAAGGACGTTCTGGGTAGCCATGCTTATAAGCTGTGTGGAACACAGTCAGAATTCAGACCTTGTATTTTTTTTTTAATGTCAAATAGAAAGATAACAGAAATATAAAAGAAGAAAGCTATAATTCTGCATTAAGTCAATGATGTGATGTCAGAGAGAAACTGATTATTAAAGATGTAATGCAATGTTTTCATAAACATCCCCAGCAGGCAACACCAGTAATTCTATATCTTAAACAGTCTATAGAAGTGGGCGACCTGCCGACCTGCATAGGATCTCCCCTGGCACACATAAAACCTGATGAACGTAGAGACAAACATCTGTTTTCATGTTCAAAGCCACGCTCAATTAAACCTTTAGCCCTTTGAGTCATTGGGTAGCAAACCATGGATGGATTCTGAGGTCTGATTAGCCTGCATGCTCCCAGGCAATAACCCAAATTGTGTATAAATCCAATCATGGTCATAATTGGATTACATTTGATCCTCTTAAATTCAGGAAGAATGATTATTCAAATAAAAATGGTTTTCTTCCTAATTTGGATAAGACCCTGTTAGACAGTGACACATTTGTGGTTCTCCATATGAGGTTTAATTGACCCATTACGTAGTGTTCGATTTTAATGTATTGCCATTTAGGACCAATCCTGTCCTTAGATCTACATTCATTAAAAGGGGAAGATCCATATTTTACAACTTGATGTTAGATGGTTCCTCACCCTGAAAGTAGTCTATGGGCCTGGAGAATATGTAATCCATGTTTTTAACAGCCACTATAAACTTCAGCTAACTTTATCTAGCGCAATCAGCTGAAAATCAATGGAAGGGATTTGTCAGCATCAAACCCGATATTGAGTTAATTCGGTTATTTTTAAAATGTCTATTCCTTGTTTGTCCCTATCACTTTCATTGATGTTTAGCTAGCGGTGGCTTAAGTTAGCTGAAGTTTGTAATGGTTGTTTAAACAAAACCAAGCCATGGATTATAGTTTCTCCCGGTCCATAGACTACTTTGGGCTCCCAAGTGGCGCAGCGGTCTAAGGCACTGCATCTCAGTGCAAAAGGTGTCACTGCAGTCCCTGGTTTGAATCCAGGGACTGGATCTGGCCAAGAATGGGAGACCCATAGGGCAGTGCACAATTGGGCCGGGGTAGACCATTATTGTAAATAAGAATATGTTCTTAACTGGCTTACCTAGTTTAAATAAAAGGTACTAAAAATCTAACGTTAAGGTGTAAAATACAGAAATGTCCCTTTAAGAGGAGTTTAATGCATGGCATACAATGCACATACTTTAGGCCTTAGCCAGTATTCTATTTGTGTCAAAATGTTTCGTCTGGCTACATACATAATAGTGTCATGGAGGACCAAAAGTGCTTGAGGACATCTTCATCCTACGATGACCTTACAATCAGTGGCTTGCGTCCATTACTCAAACCAGATGATATTACTTCTCATCATTCACTTTTACTTCATTCATAATAAATCAACATCTTCTCTATATTAATTTAAAAAAGAATACATTGAAAATGAAAAGGCTAATTTACAGCTGTAGTCCTTGGGTTAAAAACCGCTACAGCCTCAATAAAAAAAACAATTTAACACAGTTGCTGATGTTCTGATGAATCATGGGAAGTGTAGTTTATGAATAAGAGTGGTCCCAGTGATAACTTACCTGTGTTAGGAGGTCCATCTCTCCCAGCAGGTCAGTGAACATGGCGTCTATGTCCTCCATCTGTTACAGAGAACAAGCAGCAGTTGTTTAAAACAAATGGCTACATGCAAGAAGACCATCAATGAGCCCAACCAGTGTAGACTGCTGAGGGGAGGACGCCTTATTATAATGGCTGGAACGGCGTGAATGGAATGGCATCGAACACATGGAAACCATGTTTGACATCATTACCACGAGCCCATCCTCCCCAATTAAGGTGACCACCAACTTCCTGTGAGCCGTAAACATGACATCATTGGAGTTGACAGAGAATAGCCCTACTCAACCAAAGCCACTTCAACTTGTAAAATCTTAATTAAAGGGATCATTTCAGCTAAATTGCATGAATGCAGTCTATGGACAAAGAAAGGCTGTAATCCCATCCTTGGTTTTTACTGACACCAACTGCTAATATTAGCATTTTTCTAACCGGAAAAAAACGCTGTAAGTGAATGGTACCCAGTTAGCGTGTTTTAAATGCCCACAGTGGCACAGAGACTCAATGTGGCGGTGTGGTATGTGACGGCTCAAAGGGCTTCCATGTTGCTTGTACTTTGAGAGGTGGACACATTTTTATTAGAGGCTGCCAGACAAGTTGCTTTTTAAAAAGGTTCAATGCAGCTGTTTTTATCTCAATATCAAATCCTTTCTGGGTAGGAGGTGTTCAGTCCCAGGCTCCTTAGCTTAGTGATGAGCATTGAGGGCACTATGGGGTTGAACGTGGAGCTGTAGTCAAATAGGTGTTCCTTTTGACCAGGTGGGAAAAGGCAGTGTGGAGTGCAAAATAATTGCCGTCATCTATGGATTTGTTGGGGCGGTATGTGAATTGGAGTGGATCCAGTGTTTCTGGGATGATGGTGTTGACGTGAGCCATGACCAGGCTTTCAAAGCATTTCACGGCTACAGATGTGAGTGCTACGTGGCGGTAGTCATTTAGAAAGATTACCTTGGCATTCTTGGGCACAGGGACTATATGGTGGTTGGCTTGAAAAATATATTGGTATTACAGACTGGGCTAGGGAGAGGTTGAAAATGTCAGTGAAGACACTTGCCAGCTGGTCAGCGCATGCACTGAGTACTCGTCACTGTGAATGTTAACCTGTTTAAAGGTCTTACTCACATCGGCTACAGAGCATGTGATCATACAGTCGTCCGGAACAGCTGGTGCTCTCACACATGGTTCAGTGTTGCATGCCTCGAAGCGAGCATAGAAGGCATTTAGCTCGTCTGGTAGTCTCGTGTTTGCAAGCCCTGACACATCCAATGAGTTCCTCTGTCCAGTGTCTGTGTTCTTTTACACATCTTAATCTTTTCTTTTTATTAGTCAGTCTGAGATATGTCTTTTTCTTTGTAACTCTGCCTAGAAGGCCAGCATCCAGGAGTCGCCTCTTCACTGGTGACGTTGAGACTGGTGTTTTGCGGGTACTGTTTAATGAAGCTGCCAGTTGAGGACTTGTGAGGCGTCTGTTTCTCAAACTAGACACTAATGTACTTGTCCTATTGCTCAGTTGTGCACCACTCCTCTTTCTATTCTGGTTAGGGCAGTTTGTGATGTTCTGTGAAGGGAGTAGTACACAGCATTGTACTAGATCTTCAGTTTCTTGGCAATTTCTTCCATGGGATAGCCTTAATTTCTCAGAACAAGAATAGACTGACGAGTTTCAGAAGAAAAGCCTTTGTTTCTGGCCATTTTGAGCCTGTAATCAAACTCACAAATGCTGATGCGCTAGACTAGTTGAGTATCTGAAGGCCATTTTTAATGGTTATTTAAAACAGCACAACAGTTTTCAGCTGTGCTAACATAATTTCAAAAGGTTTTTCTAATGATCATTTAGCCTTTTAAAATGATAAACTTGGATTAGCTAACACAACGTGCCATTAGAACACATGGTTGCTGATACAGTGGCTTGCAAAAGTATTCACCCCCCCTTGGCATTTTTCCTATTTTCTTGACTTAAAACATCAAATTAAAATTGATTTTTGGGGGGTTGTGTCATTTGATTTACACAACATGCCTACCACTTTGAAGATGCAAAATATTTAATTGTGTAACAAACAATAAATAAGACAAAAAACAGAACTTGAGTTGTGCATAACTATTCCCCCCCCCCCTCCCAAAGTCAATACTTTGTAGAGCCACCTTCTGCAGGAATTAAAGCTGCAAGTCCCTTGGGGTATGTCTCTATAAGCTTGGCACATCTAGCCACTGGGATTTTTGCCCATTCTTCAAGGCAAAACTTCTCCAGCTCCTTCACGTTGGATGGGTTCCGCTAGTGTACAGCAATCTTTAAGTCATACCACAGATTCTCAATTGGATTAAGGTCTGGGCTTTGACTAGGCCATTCAAAGACAATTAAACATTTCCCCTTAAACCACTCAAATGTTGCTTTAGCAGTATGCTTAGGGTTATTGTGCTGCTAGAAGGTGAACCTCCGTCCCAGTCTCAAATCTCTGGAAGATTGAAACAGGTTTCCTTCAAGAATTTCCCTGTATTTAGTGCCATCCATCATTCCTTCAGTTCTGACCAGTTTCCCAGGCCCTGCCGATGAAAAACTTCCCCACAGCAGGATACTGCCACCACCATGCTCCACTGTGGGGATGGTGTTCTCTTGGTGATGAGAGGTGTTGGGTTTGCGCCAGTTATAGTGTTTTCCTTGATGGCCAAAAAGCTCCCTTTTAGTCTCATCTGACCAGAGTACCTTCTTCCATATGTTTGGGAACTCTCCCACATGCCTTTTGGCGAACACCAAACATGTTTGGTTATTTTTTACTTCTTCTGGCCACTCTTCCGTAAAGCTGTGAAATGCACGGCTTAAAGTGGTCCTATGGACAGAAACTCCAATCACCACTGTGGAGCTTTGCAGCTCCTTCAGGGTTATCTTTGGTCTCTTTGCTGCCTCTGATTAATGCCCTCCTTGCCTGGTCCATGAGTTTTGGTGGGCGGCCCTCTCTTGGCAGGTTTGCTGTGATGCCACGTTCTTTCATTTTTTTTATAATGGATTTAATGGTGCTCTGTGGGATGTTCAAAGTTTCTGATATTTTTTTATAACCCAACCCTGATCTGTACTTCTCCACAACTTTGTCGCTGACCTTTTTGGAGAGCTCCTTGGTCTTCATGATGCCCCTTGCTTGGTGGTGTTGCAGATTCTGGGGCCTTTCAGAACAGGTGTATATATACACTGAGATCATGTGACAGATCATGTGACACTTAGATTGCACACAGGTGGACTTTATTTAACTAATTATGTGACTTCTGAAGGTAATTGGTCACACCAGATCTTATTTAGGGGCTTCATAGCAAAGGGGGTGAATA